>NC_073313.1:41663751-41911251 GCF_027595985.1 Sorex araneus
GTAACAAAACTCTGGGTCCACAGAGTCCTGGAGGGCAAACACCTCTATTTCCCTGCTCCCTTTGCAGCTGGGTCTGACCTTGGAATGAAGTTCTGGTCAATGGGCTGTAGAGTGGAAGTGGGAGGTATCCTCGGGGTGGTATTGGGTGGGAGAGATAGTATAGCAGGTAAGACCCTTGCCTAACATGTGACGGACCCCAATTCAATCCCTGACACTGCCAGGAGGGATCTGTGAGCACAGAACCTGGAGCACCATCGGGTATGGCCCCTAAGCAAGCAAAGAAACAGAAAATAGGGTACTGGATAGTACAGAGGGTAGGGCATGTGCCTTGCATGTGGCCAACCTGAATTCCATCCCTAGCAATCCATATGGTCCCCTGGGACTCCACCAAGGGAGATCCCTGAGCAGAGATCCAGGAATAAGCCCTGAGCACCACCTAGTTGTGGGCCCCAAATAAAACTAAGAAAAAAAAAAAAAGAGTGGCCTTGCCCACTTTGCCCTGTTGGTTGTTTTATTTTATTTTGTTTGGCTTTTTTTTTAAAGTCACACCCATTGATGCTCAGGGCTTACTCCTGGCTCTGCACCCAGAATTACTCCTGGTGGTATTTAGAGGACCATATGGGATGCCGGGGATTGAACCCAGGTTGGCCATGTGCAAGGCAAACACCTTACCTGCTGTACTATGACTCCGGCCCCTCTGTTGGTTGATTTTTATATTTGTGTACAAATTGAGTCTTCACAGCTAGAGCCAAGGCAACCATTAAGACATAGACAGGGCTGGAGCAATAGCACAGCGGGTAGGGCATTTGCCTTGCACGCGGCCAACCCGAGTTCGATTCCCAGCATCCCATAAGATCCCCTGTGCACCGCCAGGAGTAATTCCTGAGTGCAGAGCCAGGAGTAACCCCTGTGCATCGCCGGGTGTGACCCAAAAAGCAAAAAAAAAAAAAAAGAAAAGAAAAGACAGAGACAGAAGAAACTTGGGGCCCTATGGACTTGCATGACAGCTCTGCTGACATGATTCACCCCCCCCCTAATATTTCCCTACTCGAAATGGGCTCTTGGATGAACAAAATCGGGATCACCTGGGAACTTGCTACAAGTGCACACAAGTGCACATTTTTTTTTAAAATTTATTTATTTTTAATTAGAGAATCACCGTGAGGGTACAGTTACAGATTTATACACTTTTGTGCTTATACTTCCCTCATACAAAGTTTGGGAACCCATCCCTTCACCAGTGCCCATTCTCCACCACCCGTAAACCCAGTGTCCCTCCCACCCTCCCCAAACCCATCTCCCCCCCACCCCACCCTGCCACTGTGGCAAGGCATTCCCTTCTGTTTTCTCTCTCTAATTAGCTGTTGTGGTTTGCAATAAAGGTGTTGAGTGGCCGCTGTGCTCAGTCTCTAGCCCTCATTCAGCCCGCAACTCCCTTCCCCCACATGGCCTTCGACTACAATGTAGTTGGTGATCGCTTCTCTGAGTTGACCTTTCCCCGGAACGTGGAGGCCAGCCTCGAAGCCATGGAGTCAACCTCCTGGTAACAAGTGCACATTTTCAAACCCTTTATTCACCTTGGGGTGCATAAATCCATCACCTCCAAGTCTGTCTCCTGAGCCCAAGGCTGATTGCCTTTCAGGAGCTCTGAGTTGGGTGAAGGCTGAGTTTTTTTGGCGTTTTGTTTTGACAAGGATCATTTGCATCATCTCCGTTTTTCTTTGTAGCTTTGTAAATCCGGGGTCTTTTTTTTTTTTTTTTTGACTCATCACTGGAGAAGGCCAACCGAGCTCAGTCTTGCCAACAAGCTTAGTGTCGGCCTCACTGGAGAAGGCCAATAGAGCTCAGCGTGCTGTGGTTTTGCTGGTGACTCCCCCGCCTGACACCTCTGTCTTAGCACAAATTATGGAAAGGGATGACTGAAGCCACCAAGGGGAGAGATTTAGTCTTACTGCCTGTCTTCATACAAGAGGTACACACATCTTCTTTATCCATCTGTCTGACACTTCTTTGAGCATTCGCTAGTCTCTTTTAGCAAATGTGTGTTTGTTTGGGGGGCACACCTGGCAGTGCTCCGGGGTGACTCTCTGCTCTGCACTCAGGAATTACTCCTGGTCATGCTTGGGGGACCATATAGGAAGCTGGAGATTGAACACAGAAGAAACCTGGGTTCATATGCAAGGCAAGCACCCTATCCGCTATACTCTCTCTGTGGCCCTGAGCATCTTGCTAGTCTCAAAGATCCCAGAGTGGCATGAGGAGATTTCCGTCTGCACCCTATACTACTACCCTAGAAACTGGGAGTGGGTCACACTCCTTGATGTTTAGCAAACCCACAGGCAAGTCTGATGGGTGCAGTCCGTTTATGGTATAAGGCCACTGCCCTTTCATGGGTGGGGCATGCCTGGTGAGGTTCAGGGGACTCTGGCCTCAGACTCAGTACTCAGGAATCACTTCCAGTGGTGCTCACAGGGACCATATGAGATGTCAGGAACTGAATCCATCAGGCCCGTGAAAGCAAGCACCCTACCCTCTGTACTATCACTCTGGACCCAAGAACCACGGTCCTTATTGGTGGTGGAAAATGGGCACTGGTGAAGGGATGGGCGTTCGATCATTGTATGACTGAAACTCCAACATAAAAGCTTTGTAACTGTATCTCTCGGTGATTCAAAAATTAAAAAAATTTTAGAAAAGAACCACGGTCCTTGACTATTAAAATATTTCTTCATTTTCGGGGAGCTGGACAGATAGACTCAAGGTTAAGGCAATTGTGTTGCACAAGGCCGTCCCCAATTCTATCCCCACACTTCACAGAGTCCCCAGCGCCCTGAGTGCAGAGCCAGGAGTAAGCCCTGAACAATACTGGGTAGGCCCCTCCAAAAAAAAAAAAAAATCAACCTTTTTTTTTTTCGCACAAAGGTACTTTGCATTGATTTTTCTTCCTTCCCAAATCTATTAAGCACAAGTGTTCAGAACTAGGACACCTGACACTCCTTTCATCTTGCCTTCTACCTCTTTTCTCCCACCTAATTTAAGAGGAGGTAGGCTTGGCATCAATAAACTTGTGAAAATACATAAATTATCTGTGGGGGAGGGCAGGAATCCTTAAAGCATACAATTTAGGCCAAGCAAAAGCAAAGTCTGGTACTACAAGCTAAAATTGTCCAAAGGCAGGACAGATAGTACAGCGAGGAAGGCTCTTGTCCGCAGCCAACTTGGGTTTGATCCTGGGCACCCAGTATGGTCTCCTGAGTCCCTCCAGGAATGATTCCTGAGCACGGAGCCAGGAGTAAATCTGAGCCCCTGGCCCCACAAACCTAAAGGAAGAACAAAGTGCAGGGATCACTATGTCGAGTTCATAGAGGAGTGATGGATAATTATATGTCTTGATTGGGCCCAAACATTTGGGGGCTTGGCTGGGCCACACCTGGTGGTGCTCAGAGGTGACCCTTGAGGGAGCATGGGGGAATGTATATGGTGCTGGGATTTCAAACCAAGGTCTGCCGGATGCTGGGCAAGTGCCTCAGCCCCTCTAATATCTGTCCAGCTCCAAGTGCTCAGATATTTGGTCAAAAAGGATGTTAGAAGGTTCTGTGAGAAGATTTACGTATGAAGTTAACCTTTTAAGTAACAGTCATGCTCTAGGGCTTGAAGAGATTGGGGCTGAACCTGAGGAGAGAGAGAGGAAACTCCCCTCTGCCTGCATATCCGGGTTCCTTGCCTTAGAACTCAAGCTGAGACAAGCTCTCCCAGAATCTGGAGCCTGAAGGTATTTGGATCAGAACCACCTGCATTGGCTTTCCTGGGGTGGACCCCGACTGGGACTATGCTATTTGGGTCCTGAGTTTCCAGCTTCAAATGCAGATCTCATGGGCTTGTCAGTCTCCATAATAATGTGAGTTAATTCCTCTGGAGAACCCTGACTAATACTGATTTAGAGGCAGCTTGACTGAGAACAAAGAGCCCCGTATTTGAATTCGGGTACTATGAATGGAACTGTAAATAGCTTTGGATTGTCTCTCTGTTTCAAGATGGCTGCAGGAGCTCCGGTCATTATGCTTGGCATTCCAGTCAGCAGGAAGAAGGAGGGACAAAAAAGGGACACACTGTCTCTATCTAAAGGTATGCTCAGAAAATTGCATCTGATGGAGCTACGAGTGATGGTACAGTAGGTTAGGTGGGGCTTTTGCCTCGCTCACTGTGTACCCGGGTTCGGTTCACCCCATATGGTTCCCTGAGTACTGCCAGGAGTGATCCTGAGTATGGAGCCAGGAGTGAGCCCTGAGCAATGCTGGGTGTGGCCCCCAAACAAAGAAAAAAAAACCCAAACAAACAAAAAAGAAAAAAAAAGAAAAGGGAAAGAAAGGAAAAAGCATCTGGAATTTCTGCTGCTTGTATCCAATTGGCCAGAATTTAGTCTCTGGGCTACATCCAGCAGAGGCATGGAGGTATATACAATTTGCTCTAACAGCTCTATTTCCAGAATGGATATGGGGCACTGGTGGCAGATGACTCAGAGTGCGTATTTCTACATTGTAATATCAGTAGGGATTAGTTTCAACTGGGCGTGACCAAAAACTCGAAATAACAGTGGCTTAAACAAGATAGAAATCTCGTGATAGAAAAGTCGGGAGCAAGGCAATTCCAAGCCAGTCTGTTAGCTCTCTCTCTGAAACGCTGGCGATCCTGTCACATTATCGTATCAGCCCTGGGTGTCCTCCACTCCCCATCATCTTCTTCTGAGGCTCCAGGCAGGGTTTCAGACATGGCTTGGGACGTCTGGCACAACGTGCAAATGAAGAGCCCATTGTTAAAAAAAAAATTAAAAGTGTCAAGGGGCTGGAGAGATAGGGCAGTGGGTTGCATGCAACTGACTCACGTTTGATTCCCCAGCACCTCATAAGGTTCCCTGATCCCCGCTCAGAGGGATCCCTGAGCACAGAACTGGGAGGAAGGTCTGAGCACAGCCAAGTATGGCCTCCCTCCCCCCAAAAAGTATTAAGACTTTCAAACCAGCAATACCGGAATATTTTACCAAAGACCCCTCTGAGCCTGGGACCCTGTGTATGTATAGGAGACGTGGTTTTGGAGCTGGTCGTGCCATTCCAACCAGAGAGGAGGAAGGAGTAAGGGGTCCCAGGGTCCCTCTTGCAGAGCAAATGAAGGAAAATATGCTCCCCGTGTATATAAATATATATACACATATATATGTATATATGTACATTTATATAACAACCAATTATGCTTAGGGCTTACTCCTGGTTCTGTGCTCAAAGACCACTCAGCAGACCATACGGGGTACCAGGGATTGAGCCCAACTCAGCCGCGTGCAGGGCAAATGCCCTACCCACTATACTATCACTTTGGCACTGCTCTGTTCGACCGTCTCTTTGTCTGCCCAGTATCGTCTGTGCCTGGCCCAGCTCTTTGATTACAGCATCTCTTCCACCCATCACTACATCACTAGCTACCTGAAATTTTAGGGCATAACTAATATAAACTAACCACAAGCACAGCTCCTAGATTCAGTCAGGAATTTGGCAGTGCCCTGCGTCTCTGAGCCGTGCCTCCTGGAATCTTAGTTGAGAATAATCTATCAAAGATTTTTTTTTCTCTAACTGTGCCCCCTTCACTTTCCCTGCTAAAAATTTAGAAGGACTCTCTGGGGCTAGAATGAGCCTTAACATTCTGGCCTGAGGCTTGTGGTTAAAGGGTGCAACCACCTTTCCCTGGGACAAGCTGTCCTGGTTCAGTCTTGGCTCTGATGGCCCAAAGTAGAACTCGGGGGCTCTTTTTTTTTGTAATTTTTAAAATTTTATAAAGTAGTTCACAATATTTGATTACATTTAACATTCAAACACCAATCCCACCACCATCACACCTTCCCACCACCATATTTTGGATGTTTCCATCCTGAACCCTAACCCCTGTCCCAAAGCAGAACCGAAATAATTTATTTTGTATTGTTTGTTATGAAAACCCACTGAAAATGCTACAAAGAAGTATCCTTACAGGAAAGAGTTGAAGGCTGTTGTATTTCACCCAGGGGCCATTAAGCCCTTCTATAAGAGATCACTAACATGATGCTAAAGGTTGAACCTTGTGTGTTTACATCTATCTATCTATCTATCTATCTATCTATCTATCTATCTATCTATCTATCTATCTATCTATCTATAATCTGTGCTGGGCCAGAGAGGCAGTCCAATGGACTGGAGTATAGGCTTCATTCGATCCTCAGTACTGCACGGTACCTTGAACAAGCATCAAGTTGAGAGCAACCGCTGAGCACTGCCAAATATAGTCCCAAAACAAAGTATGAGCTTCCAGAGTAGTAGATGGAAGAGTTGTGAAGATGGTGCCAAAGGAAAGTGGAAAGTTCTCCCTTAAGAGCTATCACAGGCAGGACAATGTGCCACTGAGTATGGAGGAATTTCATTAAGCAGACACAGGCCTCTCTCCCCTAACCCCATCTCCAAAAACCCATCTCATTAACAACGCTCCCAGTTCTCAGCCATGCGACCTTTTTTTTTTAATTTAATATTTTATTTTTAATTAGTGAGTCAACGTGAGGGTACAGTTACAGATTTATACATTTTTGTGCTCATGTTTCTCCCTTACAAAGTTTGATAACCCATCCCTTCACCAGTGCCCATTCTCTACCAAAAGTAAACCCAACATCCCTCTCCCCCCTCCCAAGTCCCGTCTCCCCCCACCCCACACTGCCACTATGGCAGGGTATTCCCTTTTGTTCTCTCTTTCTGATTAGGTGTTGTGGTTTGAGCCATGCGACCTTTTATAACTTAGTTCTCCCTCTCAGAGAACCTGGCAAGGTACCGAGAACACCCTGCCCACAGGGCAGAGCCTGGCAAGCTCTCTGTGGCGTATTCCATATGCTAAATACAGTAACAATGATGGGTCTCATTCCCCTTACTCCGAAAGAGCCTCCAATACGGCACTGCTGGGAAGAACGAGTAAAGAGAGGCTGCTAAAATCTCAGGGCTAGGATGAACGGAGACATTACTGGTGCCCACTCGAGCAAATCGATGATCAATGGAATGACAGTGCTACAGTGATATATATCATAGGTAGCACTGTAGCAATGTCTTCCCATTGTTCATCAATTTGCTTGAGCGGGCACCAGTAACGTCTCCATTGTAAGACTTGTTGTTACTGTTTTTGGCATATTGAATATGCCACGGGTAGCTTGCCAGGCTCTACCGTGTGGGTGGGAAACTCTCTGTAGCTTGCCGGGCTTTCAGAGAGGGATGGAGGAATCGAACCCAGGTTGGCCACATGCAAGGCAAATACTCTACCCGCTGTTCTATCATTCCAGGTATATATATATATATATATATATATATATATATATATATATAATATCACTTGTATCACTTGTCATTCCATTGATCTTCGATTTGCTTGAGTGGGCAAATCGGATTCATTCAGGATTTTGACGAAGAAGTCTGACCATCTCGTTGGTGGGCAGTCATGGAGTCTTTTGACGTCCTGTGGAATCTAGTCGGTAACAGCTCTAGTCCAGTGGTCTTCTCTGAATCGAATTACGTGTCCAGCCCATCTGATTTTTGACGCCTTGGCAAAAGAGGCAGCGTCCCTGATTCTTGACCGTTGATGGAGGTTGGAACTCCGGATTCCTTCTCTCACTTGAGTGAAACGTGATATTCCTACCATGGCTCTTTCAATTCCTCCTTGGGATACCCAAATAGCGCTCTCATCCCAGGTCTCTGAGGCGTATGTTAGTGCATATATGATATATATATATATGTACATATATATATATTTTCCTCTAAGATTGGTTGCCTCTTTAAACCCCACCAACTGTGGTGTGGAGTACGGGTGGTATAAGGTATGAGTTGTCATGTGGCTGCATTTGTGGCTGTGTTTGGTCCAGGAATAGGTTCACCTGTGGATGAGGCTCAGCCCGAGCAAGTGGAGAGCAGCTGTGAGCATGGTGGCGGTTGAGTTCTGGAGATTTTCAGCTGCTGGGGCTAAGTCACTTGGGGTGGGGAGGGGTCTCACCCGCCCCCCTCTGGGGCACCAACTTGAGGGCTCTTGCACTGACGAGGACCCCAGGCCCCTAGCCAGAGAGGATGGCCCAAGGAGACTGTGCAGTAGAGCCCTAGCCCACCCCTAGTCTCCTTGTGCTTCATGACCATACTAAACACATCCCCAAGGGGTGTCTCTGCCATTTTCTGGGCATGCCATATATGTGCCTTGTATGTTCCTCAATTGTACATGCTTGTCATGAATATGCATGAGCTTCCTGAAAACTACTAGAATATGTTTCAGTTGTGACGTCACTCTAGCTCTGGGGGAATCAAACTGTCCCCCTCACTTCCTGTCTTTGTGGCTGTTCTCCAACCCTGGGGTGCCGGACATCCTTCCTGGCTGAAGTGGTTTTGTGCCCGTAAAGTCCCTCTCTTCTGCTTGGTGAATCCTGGGCTTTTTCCAGGATGACAAGTCAACAACCAGGTCTGGACAATCCGCTTCCAAGATGGCATCTTCTCTCCCATGGCAGGCACCTGGGCCCTGTTTGGCTAAAGGTCAGGTCCAATTATGAATGTTGAACGAACTCCAAGATGGCAACCTCTGGCCACAAGGAGTGTGTTCGCGTCCCAGAACTGTCACAACAAAGTGTTGCAAGGCAGGTGAGGCAGTGAGCAAAGATGCATTGACCCACAGTTTTGGAGGCTGCCAGCTCTAGATTAAGGCAGCTGGAAGACTGATGTTCTCTTTGAAGTGCTTCGGGGAGGACCCTCTCTGACCTCGTTCAGCTTCTGGTAGCCCCAGACATTCCTTGGCTTGAGATGCTGTCCTTCCAGTGTCGGCTTCTGTCCTTGCACGCCAGTCTTCTTGTGACTTCACATGTGTTCTCCTTTCTGTGTGACACTGTCCAGATGTCCCTCTTCTTTTAAGACACTAGTCATATTGGATTAGGGCCCACCCTCCACCACTATAACCTCATCTTAATTTAGCAAATCACCATTGCCAAATGCCCTGATTTCCAAATAAGGGAATTTTCTGAAGGACTGGTGGTGGTGGTGGGGTGTGTTTGTATGTGTTAGGATTTCAGTGTACATTATTTTTTCTTTTCTTTTTTTCCCCCTTTTAAACAGGGGACACATGTCACATCTGTAACCAAAACTCTTTCTCTCTGTTTTCGTATTTGCTTTTGGACCACACTCAGGGTGCTCAGGGATCAGTTCTGGCGGGTTCGGGTCCCATCTGGGATGTCGGGGATTGAGCTCAGGTTGGTTGTGTGCACAGCAAGAGCTCTCTCTGCTGTACTGTCACTCCAGCTTATTTTCTCCCAGCTTTGAAAGCTGGAAGTTTAAGGTCAAAGTGCTGGCAAATCTGATTCCTAGGAAGGCTTTGCTTGTTGGCTTGCAGATGGCCACTTTCTCACTGTGTCCTTGTGGGGCCTTTCTTCTGTGGAGAGAGGGGGGAGCAAGAGCACTCTGGCAGCTCTTCTTTCCTTTATCCCACCCTAAAGACATCATTTGATCTCTAAAAAAGTATAACTTTGGGGGAGGGTGTCTCCCAAGTAGCTCAGGAGGCCCCAAGCGCCACTGATTATGCTGACAGCCGGACTGCAGCATCAATGCAGAGGACTGAGGATGTGATGCTGCTTTGGCTCTGCAGGGGTGGGGTGACCTAGGCCACACTAAGTGGTACTTGGGGGTCATGTGGTGCCCACTGTACTATCTCCTGCCCCCCCCAATTTTTTTTGGGGGGTGGGCCACATCCAACAGTGCTCAGGGCTTACTCCTGGTTATGTGATCAGGGATCGATCACTCCTGGAGGGGCTCAGGGGACCATTTGGGGGTGCCTGGAATGGAACCAGGTTAGTCAGGTGCAAGGCAAGCACCCTACCTGCTGTGCTCTCTGCTGTACTCTCTTGCTGGCCCCCCATCACTGTTATTACTATTATTTTTAGACAGGGTGGTGTACCATATGGGTAATGCTAATGTTCAAGGGTACAGTGTTGCTGTGCCACACTCACCACTGGAGTCCCACACCCCTCTACCACTGTCTTTAGTTTTCTTTTTCTTTTTTTTTTTCACTTTTCGTGTCACACCTGGTGATGCTCAGGGGTTACTCCCAGCTCTGCATTAGGAATTACTCCTGGTGGTACTTGGGGGACCGTATGGGATGCTGGAATTGAACCCGGGTCACATGCAAGGCAAATGCTCTACCCACTGTATTATAGCTCCCCCTACCCCATGTCTTTAATTTTCTTCTCACATATCTTCCTCCAGCAAATTCAGTGCTATAGGCTGACTCTCAGGGTCTGTTGCCATTGGCCATTGTTCAGCCCCTCACTATGTTTCTTTTTTTGGGGGGGCGGATCACACCCAGCGATGCACAGGGGTTACTCCTGGCTCTGCACTCAGAAATTATTCCTCGCGGTGCTCAGGGGACCATAGGGGATGCTGGGAATCGAACCCGGGTTGGCCATGTGGAAAGCAAACGCCCTACCCACAGCAATACAGTGAGTATTGCTCCAGCCCCCTCCCCCCCTTGCTGTCACTGTCACTGTCATCCAGTTGCTCATCGATTTGCTTGAGCGGGCACCAGTAACACCTCCATTGTGAGACTTGTTATTACTGTTTTTGGCATATCAAATATGTCATGGTTAGCTTGTCAGGCTCTGCCGTGAGAGTGAGATATTCTTGGTAGCTTGCCGGGCTCTCTGAGAGGGATGGAGGAATCGAACCCGGGTTGGCCGCATGCAAGGCAAACACCCTACCTGCTATGTTTCTTTATATGCCACATGTGAGTGAGGCCATTTGGGACTTGTCATTTCTCATTTCACGTGGTGTGTTATCTTCTAGTTCCACCCAGGTTGCCGTGTGCTGTCGGATTTTATCGATTCCTATAACTGATTAGTATTCCATCGTGTCGCTAGACCACATCATCTTATCTTTTTTTCTTTGTCTTTTTGGCTACATCTGGCTCTGCTTTCAGGAATCACTCCTGGTAGTGCTTGGGGGACCTTATATGGTGGCAGGAATTGAACCTGGGTTGGCCCCATGCAAGGCAAATGCTCTAACCATTGTCCTATCTTTTTGGCCTGTAGGCCACGATTTCACTAGGCCACAACTTTAGTCACTCATCTGTTGCTTGGCACTTGGGTTGCTTCCAGATCTTGGCTATCGAGAGGGGCTTCACTTAATCCCAAGGATCTCTCTAATGGCTCTTTCTCCAAATCCAGTCACACGAGGGGGCTAAGGGGGAAGGGCAGAATTCAATCCATACGAAGTCCCGCAGTACACAGAAGGATAGGTGTGTAGATGTGTTTTTCACCTGTACTGTAGAAGAGGTGGGCCTATGTTTGACGTGCACTAATGAAGACTCCGCACTGCAGTCAGTATTTGAAAAACTCAAATCAGAAATCTGCACACTAAAGACAGGCCAAGGAGCATAGCAACTATCTAAACCTCCACCAGCACGCTCGCTAATCAGCGTGCAAACGTTAGAAGTTGGCAGCGTTAGAACAGGTGGTGCTTCCGATGTGGGGATTGAAATAACCTCAGAGCTGATAGGCGAGCTCTGCCTTCCAGGTGCCCTCAGGCTCAGCGCCCCCTGTCCCCACCTCGCTTCAACCTCGCCTTACTACTTCCCAGGGGGCACATGTGTGTGCGAACTGCAGGCTTAGTGGAATCCTGTCACTCACATTTCTTACATCCCTCCTCCGTATACCTTTCAGCCAGGCTCCTTGTTTGCATACTGAGCAACAGGGACCTGGTGCTTTGCTGGGTTCTAAGAGCAGGTTGCACAACTGTTTTAGTACATGGTTCTAATAAACAGTATTATTTTTTGGTTTGTTTTGGGGCGGCAGAGAGTCTCTTGCCCGAGCACCTGGCTGTCTTCCCCGGGGCCCCTCAGAGGAGGTGGGCTCCAGCTTCCCTCCCCGCCCTGAGCAGAGCTCCCGTGGCCAAATACCTCCGGAGCCTAGCCACAGTCATGTTCAAGGCCCCTCTCCACACGTTCAGATGAGCCTCATGCATGAAGGTACCGGCAGAGGAACCCAGGTGTGTGGGACCCGGGGCTGAGACCTCCAAGCCTGCTCAGATCGGGATTGGGACTCATCCGCCCAGATTTCCCACTTTCCAGTAGCTAGGCGGTCACACCCAGGAACCGACCCCAGCGCCATGTAATCCCACTAACGGCCAACAACTAGAGACTTAAAACCAAGCTCCTGGAAGTGACATCTTATAGCCTACTTCTCCCTCTGGGAGAACCTGGCAAGCTACCAAGAGTTTCCTGCCCACATGGGAGAGTCTCGCAAACTCCCCATGGTGTATTCATATGCCAAAATGAGTAACAAGCTGGGTCTCATTCCCTGACCCTGAAAGAGGCTCCAATGCGGCATCGTTGGGAAGGACAAGTAAAGAGAGGCGTCTAAAAATCTCAGGGCTAGGACGAATGGAGACGTTACTGAGACCACTAGAGAATTTCGATGATCAATGGATGATGATGATGATGATGATGATGATGATGATGATGATGATGATGATGATGTTTTGGGGCCACACCCGGCGGTGCTCAGGGCTGATTCCTGCTCTGCACTCAGAGATCACTCCTGGTGGGCTCAGGGGACCATATGGGAGGCTGGAGCTTGAACCCGGGTCAGCTGTGTGCAAGGCAAATGTCCTACCCATTCTACTATCACTCTAGCCCATCTAATAAACAGTTTTATGTATTATTTCAGATTCATTTGGAGGCTATGATAAAAATAAAATAGATACAGTGAGAGACAGAACCTAGAACTTTGCTCTGGAGCAGGACTTAGCACTTGAAGCTCTAGGAGAGAGTTCACAGGTCTGATGCATTGGGGCTATGGGAATGGCTCAAAGGACTGGAGCACCTCCCCGACAGGAGGTGATGCTGCATCTGGTTCTCAACACTGTGTGTTCCTGGTGACCTCCCAGTCCTGCTGGGCGTGAGCAGTACTGGGAATGGTTCCTGGGTCTCCTGAGCATTGCTTGGGAGACCTACCCCCAGAAAACATTAAAATCAAACAAATCTGGGACCAAAGGCATGCAGGTAAGTTTCTTGCCTTGCACATGGCCAACTTGGTCCGATCCCTGGTGACAATTATGATCCTCCGAGTCCATTAGGAGTGATCCTTGAGTACGGAGCTTGGAATACGCCCTGTGCACTTGCTGGGTGCGACCCCCCCCACACCAAATAAAAAATAAGATAAAATAAATCTCCATTTTCACTAGCTTCAAGTTGAAATGTAGCATTGCCTTCCATTACGAATGCAAGTGACAGTCCTCAGCAGTAGCTGCTGAGACTTACTCAATCACCAATCAAAATCACTTTCTCATTGTTGCAGACACCTTGAAATTCATCGATGCCCATCTGCAGGATGAAAGGATGCCGTCATTAAATCTGCAACAGGACCTTCTGGAAGCATTTACGAAAAGGAGTCCGTTAACTCTCTAGACCACAAATTTGTCTTCATAATTGGATGATGAGTTCATTCCCAATGACATCACTCGTTTCCTTCGTCCTCCGATATATTTATTGCTGGGTCTGCACCTTTGCTCCAGAGAGCAGTGCCAATAGCACATGCTCACACTTGAGGCGGGGCTTGGAATTCAGATGACAGGGACTAGAAACCTGTGTTTCCAATGGGCTCCAGATATTTTCAGTGATGTGGGCGTCAACGTCCTCTCTGTTCTGATTAAACTATGGCTGCTTTGCTTTGTGTTGAGGGAGCCATACCCGATGGGTCTCGCTCCTCCCAGCTCTGTACTTGGGGTCATTCTAAGCCGTACCCCTGGGGCCGAGATGGAGCCTGCGTTGGCTACATGCAAAGTCTGTGTTCAGTCTGTTGAGCTTTCCCTGTCGTCCCGTGGCTGCTTTTGCCTGATGATGTGGCTCCCAAAGAGCTTGTACTCAAGGACCAGCTGCTCCGCCTCCATTTTGTTCAGGCATGCTGCTGTTATGAACATTCTTCTGAACACATGGTTTCTTTTCGGGAATCTTTAAGCCCTATGGCTCATTACAGACTTAAGTGAAAACTAGATCAGAAGATGGGTAAAGTCACAGCACCCGAAAGCTGTAATATATCAGAAGATGATGAGAGTGGAGAGAGGAGTGGGTCTCCCACTGTTGTAGCCTGGCCCCCTCTCTGGCCCGCCCCTGCCACCAGACCATGTCTCACACTTGTGCTGGCCATTCACAAGTGGCAATGCATAGTAAAATGAGACACTAATCACTTGGATTTGAATCTACAAAGGAAAAAAGTTTCTTGGGTCACACCTGGCGATGTTCAGGGGTTACTCCTGGCTCTGTACTCAGGAATTACTCCTGGTGGTGCTGGGGGGATCATATGGGATGTCGGGGTTTGAACCCCATTGGCCACTTGCAAGGCAAAGGCCCTACTCACTGCACTATGGCTCTGGCCCCCCCTTTTTTTTTTGCTTTTTGGGTCACACCCGGTGATGCTCAGGGGTTACTTGTGGCTCATGCACTCAGGAATTACTCCTGGCAGTGCTCAGGAGACCATATAGGATGCTGGGAATTGAACCCGGGTCGGCCACGTGCAAGGCAAACGCCCTACCTGCCATGCTATCACTCCAGCCCCAAGCTCTGGCCCAATTTTTATGAATATTTACATTATAACTTTCAATGTATTTTTTATTCCAAAACAAGAGAAGCTCAAGTTGTCAGTGCACTACAGTGGGGTAACTGCAGCAGAAGCCTTTGGGAGTAGCATTTGCGGGGGGCAGGGGGACTCTCACATGACATAAGAAATTCATAAGACACTTAATAACACCTGAGTCATCATCATACCTACCTTCATTTGGTTCATTCATTCACTCAACACTCAACAAGTGTTCAATAAGTGCCGCTCCAGACCAGATCTGCCAGGGGCTGAGATTGGAGGGTAGAATCATTGATATTCTCCACCTCCCCTTACTGTGGGGACCCTGGGAGACGGTGTCTATCTAGAAAGGTGGGGGGTAAGGGCACCAAGGCCCAGAGGCTGTCAGCCTGGGTTTCGGCTCAAGTTCACTTGACCCCTTCCTTATATGGACATTGGACAAATTTTGTTGGTGTGTGTGTATATGTGTGTGTGTGTGTATGTATGTGTGTGTGTGTCTGCTCACATGTTTGAGGAGTTGTAGAGAGGCTGCCACAATACCAAAAGATGCTCACAATACAGACTGAGCAATTTTTAGCATGGCTGGCAGATGGGTGGGTGACAGGCAGCAATGAAGGCTAATACTGGGCCACAGAGTCTTGTCCTGGTACTCTTTATTCTACCCCAGAGCAAAGAGATAGACTTTTGGGGAAATAGTTTAATTTTGGGGGTGTGAGGTGAGGAGCAGTTTAAAATCATAGGCAGGATGTGCTTTACTTTAACCCATTGATACATTTTCTCATCCTAATAGAAAAATACATTCCATGCCATGGAGGTTACAGAATGAAACTATGATAATGCAAGCTACAAAGAGCAGTTCATCTCTTTGTTAGAGAGGGAAGGTTGGGCCACACTCAGCAGTACTCAGGAGCTATTCCTGGCTCTGTGCTTAGGAGTGATCCTTGCACTGCTTAGAGATCATCTGCTGTGCTGGGGATTGAACTGGGGTTAGCTATGTGCAAGGTAAGTACCTTTCCCCCTGTACTCCTATACTATCTCTTGGCCTGAAAATCTCTCTCTCTCTCTCTAATTCTCTTTCTCTTTCTTTTTCATTCTCTCTGTATCTTTTCTCTTTCTCTTTCTTTCCCTCCCTCACTCCCTTCCCTCCCTCCCTTCCCTCCCTCCCTCCCTCCCTCCCTCCCTCCCTCCCTTTGTTTCTCCCTCCCTTCCTTCCTTCCTTCCTTCCTTCCTTCCTTCCTTCCTTCCTTCCTTCCTTCCTTCCTTCCTTCCTTCCTTCCTTCCTTCCTTCCTTCCTTCCTTCCTTCCTTCCTTCCTTCCTTCCTTCCTTCCTTCCTTCCTTCCTTGTTTTTGGGTCATACCCGGCAATGCTCAGGGGTTAATTCCTGGCTCTGCACTCAGAAATTATTCTTGGTAGTTCTTGGGGGACCATATTGGATGCCAAGGATTTAACCTATGTCAGCTGCATGCAAGGCAAACATCTTAACTCCTGTACTATCTCTCAGCCAAAAAGTCCATTTCAATGAGGAAGTGTGTAAGTAGTCACTTGTACTGCAGTTCTGAGATGGGAAAGAACAGTCAAACCACTTGCTCTCCATTTGAGTGTCATTTTGACTTTAAAAAGACCATGAAAGGGGGGCTGGAGCGATAGCACAGCGGGTAGGGCGTTTGCCTTGCACGGGTTTGATTCCCAACATCCCAGATGGTGTACCAAGCACCGCCAGGAACGATTCCTGAGTGCATGAGCCAGGAGTAACCCCTGT
The DNA here is from genome assembly GCF_027595985.1 of Sorex araneus. NCBI lineage: Eukaryota > Metazoa > Chordata > Mammalia > Eulipotyphla > Soricidae > Sorex > Sorex araneus. Next base: position 41,680,159 of record NC_073313.1, read on the forward strand.
GCATCGCCGGGTGTGACCCAAAAAACAAAAGCAAAAAAAAAAAAAAAGACCATGAAAGGAGATACTACAGGAGTGAAAAATCCTTGGCCAGAAAACCTCATGCCATACACTAAGGCAACAACAAACACTTCCCTGTGTATGTGTGTGTATGTGTGTGTGTATTATATAAAATAATCTGTGTCATCTAATTATATCCCAGCAAGCTCATGTTCAATAAAACCATGAACATTGCCCATCACCAGTTTCTCTTCTCCACATGACAGCTCTTGGACCCAGACATTTGGAATTTCACACTGACAAGACTAAGATTACTTGGTGACGGAGAGTTTGAACTCAGATGATTCTTTTCCCATTTTAGTATGATAAAATTGTCCTAGATATTTTTGTCTTCCCAGATATGTATGGGGACGTGGCTGCTGGTGAAGGAAGGCAGAGGCGGGAGCGGGGCCTTTTCAAGTTTGCACAGGAAATCAGTTTTTGGGCCAGGCTGGTAGTCACTGAGTTTTATTACTACCTCTGGCTGCCTTGGTTTAGGAAATTCTCTGCAGCCCAAACCTTCTTTAATAGATTTCTTATGATGTCCAAAGTATGAAGTCTTTCATTTTATTTTAGTTTTGATTTTGGGGGCACACCTGGCTGTGCTCAAGGCTTACTCCTGGCTCTGCGCTCAGGAATCACTCCTGGTAGGGCTCAAGGGACCATATGGGATGCTGGGAATTGAACTGGGTTGGCTGCCCATAAGGTAAGTATCCTAATCTCTGTACTATCTTTTGGGCCCCAAATCCTTCTTTTTTATTTTTTATTTTTTTTATTTTTATTTTTATTTTTTTTGCTTTTTGGGTCACACCTGGCAATGCACAGGTGTTACTCCTGGCTCTGCACTCAGGAATTACTCCTGGCGGTGCTCAGGGGACCATATGGGATGCTGGGAATCGAACCCGGGTCGGCCGCGTGCAAGGCAAACGCCCTACCCGCTGTGCTATCTCTCCAGCCCCTCCTTCTTTTTTAATGGGAAACCTCTAAGCAGCTTGTGTCTAGGTAGGATGGTGGCTCCCGTGCTTGGGATTTTACTATCTCAGAAAAGGAGATTCCCTCTGATTCTATCGGGTGGATTTTGTGTTTTCTTCTGTTTTGATTTTTCTGAATGTTTTGGTAGATCTTCTCCTCTACTTGCTTCCTAAGAGATGATGCACAGGCAGCAAATTTTGGAGAATTTGCATGATAAAGAAGTCTTTTTCTATGCTCACACTTAACTGATTGTTTTTTGTTGTTGTTGTTGTTTTGCTTTTTGGGTCACACACGGCAATGCACAGAGGTTACTCCTGGCTCTGCACTCAGGAGTCACCCCTGGCGGTGCTCAGGGGACCATATGGGATGCTGGGAACCGAACCCGGGTCGGCTGCGTGCAAGGCAAACGCCCTACCCGCTGTGCTATTGCTCCAGCCCCTTAACTGATTGTTTGACTGGATATAAAATCCTAAATTGAATTCACTCATCCTTAGAATTATGAAAGTGTTTTTTCCCCCTACTTTTTCTTCCCAGTTTCAGAGTTGCTGTTGAGAAATCCAAAGCCATTCCTTTTTTTTTTTTTTTTTTTTTTGCTTTTTGGGTCACACCCAGCGATGCTCGAGGTTACTCTTGGCTCTGCACTCAGGAATCACTCCTGGCGGTGCTCAGGGGACCATATAGGATTCTGGGAATCGAACCTGGGTCGGACGCGTGCAAGGCAAATGCCCTACCCACTGTGCTATCGCTCCAGCCCCCAAAGCCATTCTTAATCTCAATCTTTTGCACACAAATGTTTTCTCTTTAGATACTTTTAGGATGTTTGTCTCTGGTATCCTGAAAATAAATGGCGAGACATGTTTATGTGAGTCTATTTTCATTCACTCTTTGTTCTGTTTCTGGGCAACACCAGTGGTGCTCAGGCTTACTCCTAGTTGTGCACTCAGTGATCACTCCTGGCAGGGCACAAAAGGCCATATGTGATGCCGGGGATTGAACCTGGGTAGGCTGTGTACAAGGCAAGCGCCCTACCCACCCTACTATTATTTTGGTCCCTATTTTGATCCTTTGTATTGTATCCGCAGTGATCTTTTCAATATACAAACTTGTTTATTTGGGGACTGGAGCAATAGCACAGTGGGTTGAGTGCTTGCAACATCACCTGGCAGCTTCTAGAAAATGCACAACCTGAGCTGGGCCCCTTCCTGATGTATTCTGGATTTCCACAAACCCTCGAAGGGAGTCTAATGCAGGCTCAAACTTGACAAATGCTTTTCAATAGTGGTCTGACTCCTGTGGGGCACTCCAAGCAGTTGGTGCCAGGAATAGAACCCCAAACTCTCCTACCTACGAAGTCTGCACTCGTACCTTTGAATGATCTCCCCAGCCCTCCCAACACCCCTCACTATTTTTTGTTTAGGGGCCACAATCATTGGTTCTCAGGGTTTGATCTTGGCTCAATACTCAAGGATCCCTCCTGATGGGCTTGGGGGACCATATGGAATACTAGAGATCTAACCCAGGTCAGCCACATGCAAGGCAAGCACCCTAGCTGCTGTACTATCTCTCTGGCTTCCCAGCTCTCCTGCCTTTGACTAGGGCCTTTAAATTGGGTAATCTCTGATATTTGTGCTCAGTCTCCTTCCTAAAGGGCCCATGCCTGGATTTCAGATTTCAATTAGCAATAATCGTGCCTCAGATCAACCTCATTGGCTATGATACTGCCACTGCACAAAGCTTGGATTTCAAGTTTCTAAGAATTGATTGGACAAGAGAGGTTGGCTGGGGGTGCAGTGTTCATAAGGGAACTTAGGGATTGGAGATGTGGCTCAGAGGTAAAGAACATGCTTGGCCTGTAGGAGATTTGGGAACAATCCCTGGCACAGTAAGAAACAAAACCAAACCCCAAAAAAACTACCCCAAACACCAAAAACTTGAAACATTCTTTGGGCCAGGGATATAACTCAAGGTACTTGAGCACAAGCTTTGCAAGTAGGAGGTCTGGCTTCAATCTTCAGCACGACATGGTCCCTCAGCACCACCAGAGTGACTCCTGAGCATGAAGTCAGGAGTAGCTCTGAACATGCCTGAGTGTGGCTTAAAATCCAGAAGGGGAAAAAAAGTGAGAGAAAACTCATACCTAATCTCCCTGCTTTCATTTGAACACTCTATCTTTTTTGGGTCGTTTTGGAGTCACCCTCAGCGGTGCTCAGGGCTTTCTCCTGGCTCTGTGCACAGGAATCATTCCTGGTGTGCTTGGGGAACCATATGGGGTGCTGGGTGCTGGGGATCCAACCCCGGTCACCCATGTGTAAGGCAAGAGCCCTACCCGCTGTACTATTGGTCTGGCCCTATGCATTTACTTTTTATTTCATTTTTTAATTATTTTTTTGGTTACATCTGGCAATGCTCAGGGGCCACTCCTGGATCTGCACTCAGGAATTACTCCTCGCAGTGCTCGGGAGTCCATATGGGATGCCAGGGATGGAACCCAGGTCAGCCGTGTGCAAGGCAAATGCCCTCCCCGCTGTACTATTGCTCCAGCCCCCTGCATTCTACTTTTAACTATGCCTGGTGCGTCAACCCAAAGACACATCTTCCTTCTGATTTTTATCCCACTGTGATAATCAAAGATTAGTCGTCTGTCTGGAGGAGATGGGGATGAAGAGAGTGTCTTAGGTATACAGAGCAGGGAAGACAGCCAAACATCTGTTTTTGTTTGTTTTGATTTTTCGTTTTTTGTATCACACCTGGCAGAGCTCAGGGCTTACTTCTGGCTGTGCTCAGGGCTCACTCCTGGTGATGCTCAGGAGACTGTACCCGGTGCTAGGGGAATCAAACCTGAGCCTGCCTCTTGTAAGGCAAGCTCTTTGACCCCTGTAGCATCTCTCCAGCCCCCTAAATGGATGTTTGACTGATCTTCCTGTTCTCAGTCTCTGAGTCACCTCCCTTTCCAGAAGCACCTAGAGTGGACCGGTTGGGGTGGGTGTTTGGTCCTTTGAGGCAATTCAGGCAGCCGCTCAACTTTCCCTGCTGCCAGTTCATGATTCAGCTTTCTCATCCTTGCTATAATTGAGACACTGAACAACCCTCTGCCATCCAGCTTCTAAAACTTGTGACTAGTTCAGGTGACTATGTTTCAGCATTAAACTGGGAACACAGCAGAGATTAAATATATATTGGTGTGTGTGTGTGTGTGTGTGTGTGTGTGTGTGTGTGTGTGTGTGTGTGTGTAGGCTGAAGAGATAGTACGGGGGTTAAGGCACATGTCTAACATATGAGCCATTCCTGGCACTCCATAGTTCCCCAAGCATCACTGAATGAAACTCTGGAAAGCCCCTGATCATCGTAGGGTGCGACGTGAAGGACTCCAATACCATGGTGTGTGTCTAGTAATCCCTAGTACCGTGTGGCCTGAGCATCCTTGGACCCTCTCGTTGAATCACTGACACAGTTGGATGAGAGTTGCCAAAGGCTTCTGCCCTCAGCAATGCTCAGAGACTTCCCCTTCTGATTTACTCGGTTTAGTGAGAATATACTGTGCTCATCTCTGATATGCCGCATTATGAATTTATGTTAATATATTTTATTATTAATACATTCATCCATAACACAACATATATGACTATATATTAAAAAGTGACAAGCAATATTTTTGCACTGCAGGGTGTGGCTAAAAACAAAACAGGGACCAGAGCAATGGAATAGCCAGTAGGGCACTTTCTTTGCTTACGGCCAACCTGGGCTCAATCCTTTACATCCCATATGGTCCCCCTTGCCAGGCTCGGTCATGTGGGTGGGATACTCTCAGTAGCTTGCCGGGCTCTCCGAGAGAGATGGAGGAATTGAACCCGGGTCAGCCGAGTGCAAGGCAAATGCCCTACCTGCTGTGCTATTGCTCCAGCCCACTGTGTTGGGTAAACCTAAACTTTTTGTGGCAGAGGAGAAAGTACAAGCCAATGTTATCCTAAAGACAGGTTTTCCTTAAACCAAAGAAATAAATAAAATAAGAAACAAAACTAACATAAGGAGAGTGGTGGAGGGTCTGGGACACTTGGTTGGTGGTGAAGATACAGTAACTTTGTACAACCGAACTACAGACATCAGGGACCAGAGCGTTAGGGTGCTTGCCTTGCATGCTGCTGACCTGGGTTTGATCCCCAACACCTCATGTGGGCCCCTAAAGCTGCCAGGAGTAATCCTTGAGTGAAGAGCCTAAGCAAAGCCTAAGCATAGCCTCTAAACTTCCAGCCCCCCCCACCAAATAAACAGGACCTCCCCATAGACATCACCGTTATCATAACCATGCCACCTACACCATAATAAAATAAATAAAAAGATAGGACACAGACTATTTTAGCTTATTATTATTATTATTATTTTACTTTTTGGTTTTTTTTTGCTTTATGGGTCACACCCAGCAATGCACAGGGGTCACTCCTGGCTCATGCACTCAGGAATCACCCCTGGCGGTGCTCAGGGGACCATATGGGATGCTGGGATTTGAACCCGGGTCGGCCGCGTGCAAGGCAAACGCCCTACCCGCTGTGCTATCAATCCAGCCCCCTTATTTTACTTTTTGGATCATACCCAGCGATGCTCAGGGGTTACTCCTGGCTCTACATTCAGGAATTACTCCTGGCGGTGCTCGGGGGACCATATGGGATGCTGGGAATCGAACCCGGGTCGGCCGCATGCAAGGCAAATGCCCTACCCGCTGTGCTATTGCTCCAGCCCCAGCTTATTATTATTTTTCATTTAAAAAAAATTAGAGAGGCCAGAGCGATAGTACAGCAGGTAGGGTGTTTCATTTGCACGAGGTCAACCCAGGTTTGATCCCCACCACCCTATATATGGTCCCCTGAGCTATTTTTTTTTTAGGTGAGCCTCACATAAGACTAATCATTTTACAGTGATAACTCAGTGGCCTTTTGTAAGTTCAGAATGTTGAACAATCATTACCTCTCGCTAGTTCCAAAGCATTTTCATTATTCACAAACAAAAGCCCGTAGCCAGTAAACTCCGAAGCCCCCTCCTTTCTCCTAGCTGCTGGCAATTGCTAATCCACCTTATCCACTTAAAATGTAATTCATTTCTAATTGCAAAATATATCACATATAAAACACACACGCAATTTGCCATTTAAACCTTTCTGTTGTTTTTATGTTTGTTTCTTTGGTTTCAGGTTTGGGGTCACGCTTAGGCATGCTCAGAGCTTGCTCGTGGCTCGCTGCTCAGGGGTCACTGCCGGCAGTACTTGGGGGTTCATAAGGGGTGCCAGGGATCAGACCCAAATTAGCCGTGTACAGAACACATACCTGACCTGCAATATTATCTCTCTGCCTCCCCCAGAGCCCCTTTAGTAGGGTGTTGGGGACTAAACATAACCTCATACAGGCAAGAACACTGACACTACGCTGCGTCCTTAGCCCTCACTAACCATTTTTGAGAGGTGGGGCTCACCTAGTGAGCTGTGCTATCGCTCCAGTCCCCATTTCCACCTTTCTTGTCTCTTGTGACAGCTGGCCTTCTGGGGCCAGAATGTTAACACAGCAGGCAAGGCTCTGAACACCCTGGTATCACATAGAGTTCTCTGAGCGCCGCTAGGAGTGCTCCCTGAACATAGCCAGGAGTATGTCCCGAGTACAATTGGGTGTGACTCCCCCCCCAAGTAAAAACCCCAGAAACCGAAAGCAATGGCCCCACCCTCACCCCCCAAAAACCACTGTGGGCATGGCTGTTTCATATCTGGCCCATCTACTGCTCTGAAGCCACTAGTAGAGTTGCAAGTATACCTGGGGTGTGGTTTGGAGTTCTGATATTTTTTTTCACATCCTGTCATCCTATCACACCTGCCTCTTCTCACCCCCCACACTCTGCCTGTGGTCAGAGCTCTGTCATGGCTCTTTGCTCAAGGATCATACCTGGTGGGGCTATAGGGGCCATAAGGGGTGCTGGGGAATTAAATCTGGGTCAGCCACATGCAAGATAAGTGTCCTTCCCACTATACTATCTCTCAGGGCCCCCACACCTGCCCTTTTCCTATATCTCTCCTTCGTGTGAGGCTCTGGATTTATCCCAGGTACCACAAGGTCCCCCTGACCACTGCCAGGTGTAATCCTTGGGGCTCAAGACCCCACCTCCCGCAAATATAATCATCCTTTGTAATAGCTGCATAATAGTCCCTTGAAGCCATCCAGTTTTCACAAAGAAACGCAGCGCCAATTTCAACAAGCTCCTGCAAGCCTGCACCGCCAACGTCTTGTCTTGGGAAGTTCTGGTACCAGAAGCATTGGACACACTCCTGGGACCAGTACCAGGAGCTGACCCCCCCCCCACACACACACACCCCTCACCTCCTCTGGCCTGCTCTCCCTTCTCCTCCCCACTTTTTCCCATCCAAGTTTCAGGAATGCAAAAAAGGCAATCAGCATGTCCTGGGCAAGATAAGAGCCAACACAGAGTGAGCTCTGGAGTTCCAGACAGGAAATACAAGTGACAAAAGACACTACACCAAGCTGTAAGCCAAGCAGAAAAGAGCTGGGGGAGGAGGGAGTGCGAGGGGTGGTGGTGTGTGTGTGTGGGGGGGGCTTCTGCATTCTGCCTCTGTGCACAGCTGGGAGCCATCCCCTCGCACTCCGCCTCCACCTGCAGCCTTCGGCACCCCATCCCCCACCCCTGGAATGCCACCCACCTCCTCTGCCTGCCTGGGCTCCAGTCAAAGGCGCCTGCCCGCTGCCTGAGGCTGCCGGGGACCCAGGCTGCTGAGTTCAGGTTGGCCGTCTGGGCAGAGCCTGAGAGTTTGCCTTTGTGTGGTGCCCGCAGCCTCTCCTGGTCACCTTTGGGGCATCCCTTGCAACAACAAAGCGGCTTAATTATGCGGCCTTTTCAAATTTTGAAGTAGGCAGGCTTGATTTCCCCGTGTTAAAATCCTTTTCCTCCTTGAAGAGCTAAAAGGAGCTACCCAGCTCAGCCTGGTTTTCAAACCCTCACACCGAGCATGGAAAATTCTATAAATACCAAATGCAAACCTGGAGTTTAACCTTTAATTATTCTCGCTTCCAGCTCAACCTCCAGATTCTACCTCTCTCTCTCTCTCTCTCTCTCTCTCTCTCTCTCTCTCTCTCTCTCTCTCTCTCTCTCTCTGCGCTGCGCATATGCCCTCTTTAAACGCTGTCTGAAATGCCATTGACATTATTAATACTACTAATAACAATAATAAAAATCTCCTCAGGCAGACTGAGCTGAGGGAGAAACGAAACAAAAATTGTAAACGTGGGAGCGATCTCGGGCGCAACGCTGGTCGGCGTGCCGGAAGTTGGTATGAGTTCGTCTGCATTTTAGATTGGGGGCCACACCAAGCAATGCTCAGCGGCTGCGCCTTGGCTTGATGAGGAGCCCATGTCGTGCTGGGGACCCAACCCCAGCCTCCAGCATGCAAAGCCTGTGCTCAGCCCTTTTTGTTGTCTGCGGGGCCTCAAGCCTCTGTGTGTGTGTGTGTGTGTATGTGTGTGTGTGTGTGTGTGTGTGTGTGTGTGATTTTGTTCCACTCTCTCCCAGGTGGTCTCTGGAAGGCTTTTGTTCCCAATGAACCCCTCCCCCTCTTTTTTTCTCTGGTTTTCTATTGCTGCCTATGAAACCAGCCCCAAATGAGCAGTTGGGAACAATGAACATTGTTTTTGTTCACAGATCTGCAGTCTGGGCAAGGCCGGTGGGCGCAGCGTCCGCTGGGGGTGTAGAGTTCAAATGACCCCCTGACGGGGGACTGGAATCTCCGCCAAGGCTTCTGTCAGCACAGTGCCTGCGTCCAGGCTGGCCAGGCCTCTGGGGACCTGGGACCCTCAGGTGGGCTTGGCTGCTGTGACCTCTTTGTGGTGGGCAGTGGGGTTCTTGGGTGGGGGCGTGGGAAGGGGCCAGGCTGGGCAGAATGGCTTCACTCTGACCAGGTCTTGGAAGTCACCCAGCTTCGCTTCTAATGGCTTCTGTGGGTTGAGATAGTCACAGAGGTTTATGGGGTTCCAGGGAAGGGGGAGACACCCTCCCACTTACAAGTGTCATTTTCTTTTCTTATTTTTGGCGAGCTGTTCCATTTGTTTTCATCCCCCGCTTCCTTCTGTTGATGTTGTCGTTGTGAAGACGAGGCGGGGAACACGCGTTTGGTGGGGGTGCTTGCACATTGATGCGCTTCATTCTTTTTGCCGTGCCAGGGATCAGACCCAGGGCCTTGCGCACGCAGGGCAATGCTCCCCCACCCTGAGCTACGACCCTGCCCTGTGCTTGCACCCTTACCGGTGGTGTTCCGGTACACTCTGGCTGTGGGGCTTGCCCGGGTTACAGTGGTGCTCATGCACGTTCTTGCCAGGGATCAAAAATTCCTTGCCATGGTGCATTATTTTTTGAGCTGTGGTGCTCACAGGGGATGCACTCTTTAGTGGCCATGGTCACACCGGCCTGGTTGGCATGGAGCCAGAAATCACGGGCGGCACCAGGAATCCTGGACATCAGGGCTTCAGTACATGCCAGTGGCCCTGGGGATTAAGTGCATGGACTCACACTCACAAGGCAGCTGTGTCAGTCACCGAGTCATATCCTGGGCCCCTGGAAATGTCATTTTCTTTTTTCTATATTTTGGAGGGATGTGAGGTGGGGCTGTGGGTGGCGCTCACCTGACAGTTAGTTGCTCAGTGTTTAGTCCTGATTCTTTTTTTTTTGTTTGTTTGAGGGGGGAATCACACCCAGCAATGCTCAGGGGTTGCTCCTGACTCTGCACTCAGGAACTTCCCTTGGTGGTGCTCGGGGGACCATCTGGGATGCTGGGAATCGAACCTGGGTCGGCCGCGTGGAAGGCAAATGCCCTACCTGCTGTGCTATTGCTCCAGCCCCTTAGTCCTGATTCTGTACTCAGGCATCAACCCTGGCAGTGCTCAGAGAGCCATATGGGATGCTGGGGATCGAACCCGTCTCGGCCATGTGCAAGGCAAGTGCCCTGCCCATTGTGCTCTGGCGCCAGCCTGGAGCAGTAGCGTACTTCTTACGACTGTCTCAGCCTCATGTGGAGGAGCCTGTGGGAAGGCAGATGTGGGGTGGTTCTCTTCACCAGTCATAAAATTCCACAGGCTGGGGGCTGGAGACCGAGTACAGTGGGTAGGGCACTTGCCTTGCGTGTGGTCGACCCTGGTTTAATCCCCAGCACCTCATATGGTTCCCCAAGCCAGCCAAGTGTGATCCCTGAGCACAGAGTCAGGAGTAACTCCTGAGCATAGCTGGGTGTGGCCCAGAAACCAGAAACCCTAACCCAAACAACCCCCCCTCCGTGTTGTCTCAAACTTTTTCCTAATTGTGGCTCCCTTTTGACTTTGCTGCCTTCCTGAGGCCCTCCTGTCTTACTGACTGACACCCTATTCTCACTCCATGACCCCCATTTATGCCATTTTTTGGGTCACACCCAGCAATGCTCAGGGCTTTCTCTTGTCTCTGCACTTGAAGATCAATCCTTGTGAGGTTCCGGGGACCGTATGGTTATTTTTGTTTGCTTGTTTTTTTGCTTTTTGGGTCACACCCAGCAATGCACAGGGGTTACTCCTGGCTCTGCACTCAGGAATCACTCTTGGCAGTGCTCAGGGGACCATATGGGATGCTGGGAATCGAACCCAGGTTGGTCGTATGCAAGGCAAACGCCCTACCCGCTGTGCTATCGCTCCAGCCCCCGGGGACTGTATGGGATGCCGGGGATCGGACTGGCCATGTGCAAGGCAAATACCCTACCTGCTGTCCAATCTCTCTGGCTCCATTTATGCAATTTTTACCTATGGCCCCTTGAAATATCCTGGGGGCTTCCTGGATGCCAGATGGATCCTGATTGAGAAATGCTGGTTTCAACCACAAAAAGGTTATCCTCTTACAGTTCTGGAAGCTGGAAGCCCTAGGTCAAGGTTGTTTCTCCTGAGGCCCGTTTCCTTGGCTTACAGATATATCCTCACCTGGCCTTTCCTCTGCTCATCCCACTCCCTGGGGCGGTTTCCTCTTCTGAATAGTTCAGTCTCAGCCCCAGTGATATGGTGCTCCAGCCTGGCATGCTGGGGACCATCAGGGCTACACCCCGTGCTGTTTGGAGCCAAGCAGTGCCAGGAATCTATGTTGGGGCCTGGAGCATGCAAGGCATGCACTCCACCTCTTTGAACTATCTCCCTGGCTCCTCCCTTCCTCTTCTTACCGGGACACTAATCCTAGTGGATCAGGGCTCCACCCTTATGATCTCACTTAGCCTTAATGACCTCCTTAAAGGCCTTATCACCAAATGCCCGGGCTTGGGAGGGTTGGGGCTTGAACCTACGGGATGCAGGGCTGGCGGTGGGGAATGCAACTGAGTCCGTGACCGTGGCCATCCATCCATCTTTGGAAGATGCAATCTGGTCCAAGATTCTTTCCTTGCTGTGTCTCTCAAGCTGAAATCTTCTTTTCGAGTGATAGGCAGGACCAAAGGGCAGGATGATGTGGACCTGCAGGTGAGACTGGGAAGATGCTGTGCCAAAGGACTGGAGAGATAGGACAGGGGTTAAAGCATTTGCCTTGTATGCGCTGACTCGAGTTCTATCACGGTCTCCCAGGACTGCCAGCTTCGACTGCCAGCACAGAGCCAGAAATGGCATAGTTCACCAGGGGTTGCTCCCCAAACTCTCCTTTTTTTGGTTTGCTTGTTTTGGGACCACACCCAGCAGTGTTTAGGGCTTATTCCTGGCTCTGTGCTCAGGGAACACTTTGGGTGGGGCTCGGGGGACCATATATGGTGCCTGGGATTGCATCCAGGTTGACAGCCCCCTCTGTGTCTGGGTCTTCATAGTAACCCTGGACATGACCTGGTCTTCCATGGAGTTTGAAGAGAATTATTCAAGATGGTGGACCCCTGGGCCAACCAGTGTTTTTCCACCCCCTCTATCCCCCCTCATCACCCTAGAAAAGTAGCCTAGAAAAGACCTAGGAACAAGAAGCTCATTCATGCACCCAATTCCCTCAGTAGATTCTACTCTCAAAGGAACATAAAATGGGGTCCCCACCTCCCTCAGGCCAGGCCCACATCTTTGACACAGGACACCCAGGATGGACTCTGAGGAACAAATGCTTGAAGACATGATAGTGCCAAGAACTATAAGAGAGTGAGAAGCTAGAGAGTTCACGGGGTCAGGGAGGAAGAGATTTCTCTGGCATAGAGGGAGGGTTCGGGATTATCTAACCGTTTCTTGTGTCATCAGCTCTGGGCCTACACTCTGGCCGCTCAGTGACTGTGCCCAGAGCAAGTGCACTGGGGCAGGGGAGGGGAGACAGGGAACTTAGGATTGAATTGGGGGGAGCCTGTCATGTCTCCACACATGCCCTGAGTAGTGTCAGAGTTGCGGGGGAACCCTGGGGTATGACCTCTCTGGACTTTGCAAAGCTCAGAGGTGGGTTACGGGGAAATTTAGCACCACCGCTGGGCCATGGGGAACCTGACTCCCTCCCTCTCCTCCATTCCGGATGGTTCTCATTTGGTGGCGCCAATGTGTGGCCTCACTTTTTCCCATGATGTCATATCCCTCCCTCCAGGCTTTAGAAACAGTGCAAGCACATAACAGCCCTAGCGAGTCCCAGTCTCTGTACTCAGGTTTCGGGGGCACCTTTGTCCCATTCAATAAGTGTCCTAATACGTCCTTAGCATTAAACAAGAGAACTGATCCAACAAGTTAATAAATGAGTGTGACACGGCTCGATCAACTGTGAAGTGATCTCACCCCATGGCACCTTCCCATCATGTATATTGACGTATAAAGCATGTGTCAACGATCTTGCTCACACCAGAAGACCCACGAGAGGTCCACCACTGATGACTGAGGTTGAACATTCACGTTTCACAGGATCTGACAGTTGAGTCTGAAACAACTACTGCTGAGTCCTTGTCAGATTCAATGAGACGATGGCTTCCTTCCAACCTGGTTGAACAGCAGAACCAGGAGGACTCTGAGTTCCGCCACTTTCTGCCTTGCTTTTGCTCCCCTTCCCAGACTTTTCAAGCCGCAGTTTCGTTCAAGGAGCCACGTCAAACCCCCTGACCCATTTTGCAGTGATGAGTTTAGTTAGTACTGGCTCACACGGTTTGCAAATGCGTTTGCCCTGGTGCAACCCACTCCTGGGTGTGAAAGAGTACCAGGCAGATGCTGTTCGAATTAGCAGCCAGCCAGCCAGCCATCCCTCTCTGCCTTCTGCCACCCTGGGTGCTGTTGCTGTGACCTACAGGGCTCTGCATCTTGGGAATAGGAATGGTCGGTTCATGTCACAATATAACCACAAAACAGGGGGCAAAGCAGTAGCACAGCGGGTAGGGTGTTCGCCTTGCATGAGGCCGACCAAGGTTCGATCCCTGGCATCCCATATGGTCCCCTGAACACTTCCAGGAGTAATTTCTTGGTGCAGAACCAGAAGTAACCTCTGAGTATCACCTGGTGTGATAAATAAATAAATAACTACGAGATAAATATTCCAAAATACATTGCTTTACAACCACAGGCATATACTCAGGGTGTCCTCAGGGATCACTCTTGGTGAATGAGGCTCATGATACCATATGGGGTGTGGGGATTGAACAGGGCCGGCTGCATGCAAAACAAGTGCCTTACCACTGTACTCTCTCTCTCTCTCTCTCTCTCTCTCTCTCTCTCTCTCTCTCTCTCTCTCTCTCTCTCTCTCTTTCTCTCTCCAGTGTCAGGTTCTTAGCCTGGGCTCGGTGATTTCCCAATGCAGCCTGGCCAGGCTTGGTTCTAGAACCCAGGCTGGTGAGACCCCAGACATCTGGAGCATGGTTTCCTGATGACAGCAGACCACACAGTATGGCACAGTGAAAGTGCCAGTTCACCAGCCATATCTAGCTGTGGTTCTTTGGCCAAAGCAAGGCACTGTGGTGGTGGTGAGTACGTGGCCCCATACATAGTACAGCAGGGGAGTGACCTGAGAAGGGGCATTCAGGTGAGTGATTCATCCAGACTACCACAGTGTGTAGATGGAGGTTCTACAGTTCTGGTATTTTTTTTACTACCTATGTTAGTTTGCCAGTAAGACACTGGGTGGCTAAAACAACAGAAATAAAGTCCAAGAACAAGATGGCGGCAGCGCTGGTTTATTCTGAGGACTGTGAAACTCTGTTCAAGGCTCTTCTCCTTGGCTTGTCTTCTCTCTGTGCCTTTTCATTTTGTCTTCCCTCCAGCAGTATCTATTCCAAATTTCCCTTTTCCTAGACATTAGTCATATGGGGGGGGGGGGTGTCACCCGAAGTGACCTCATTTGAACTTGATTGCCTCTGTAAAGATCCTATTCCCAAATAAAATCACATTCTGAGGTTCTAGGGATTAGGGTTGTGACTTAAGAATTTGGGGGGGTAGGGGGGCTGGAGAAATAGTACAGTGGGAAGCGTGTGTGTCTTGAATGCAGCCAACCTGGGTTCCATCCCTGGCATCCCATATAGTCCCCTGAGTGGCGCAAGGAGTAATTCCTCAGTGCAGAGCCAGGAGTAATCCCTGAGCATCCCCAGGTGTGATACCCAAACAGATAAATAAAAAATTTTTTAAAAAATAAATTTTTTGGGGGGGAGGGAGGGAGGAACCAGAATGATAGTGGAGTGAGTAGAATGCTTGCCTTGCATGCAGCCAACCCAGATTCAATCCTGGTCATCCCATACGGTCCTCTGAACTTGCCAGGAGTGACACCTGAGCACAGAGCCGAGAGAAGGACCTGATCACAACTAGGTGTGGCCCCAAAACCAAAAACAGTTTTTTTTTCTGGGTGAAGTTCACTCAGTTCACCCCCGCCCCCACTTCCTCTCAAAGGATTGTCCTGTGTACCACCTTGGGGCTGTGTTCTCTACTTTGGAGCCTTTGGGCACAGAGAGCAGTGGGGAAAGCTTCCTTGCATCTGGACACGCACCTCTTAGCATAGAGGCCAAGGCAAGCCAAGGTCCAGACTGTGCCACCAGTCCCCAGACACTCAGGAGTCTGGCCATCTGTGGTCACACCGTACCTGGGTCTTCTCAGCTCTCCAACACAGCTCTTGGTCTGCGCATTGGGAAGCAAATCCATCCCATTAGCTAGATGGCATCCCAGAGGGGTCCCGAATGGCAGTCCCGCCCCACCCGGAAATGAGTATGTGGCCTCCCTTTAATGGGGTTGTTTTGAAGATTGGCCAAGAGTGTGCCTGAGGATGGGGGCTAGAGCGATAGCACAGCGGGTAGGGCGTTTCCTTTGCATGCGGTGCATGCGGCCAACCCGGGTTCAATCCCCAGCATCCCATATGGTCCCCTGAGCACCGCCAAGGCTAATTCCTGAGTGCAGAGCCAGGAGTAACCCCTGTGCATCACCGGGTGTGATCCAAAAAGCCAAGAGTGTGCCTGAAGAAAGGGCGGAATAAACCCCAAGGAGGATTCCACAAAGCGACCTTGTTTTGTGTTTTCACCTGAGGAAGGGGTCCAGGCTGAGGATGGGGCTCAGACGCTTGCATGCCCGGGACCTGGGTGAACGAGCGGGCCTAGAGGCTCGCTGGCAGTGGCGTGGAGTGACGTTCAAGGCTCTCTGGTAGCAGGCTGTGCTGCGCTGAGTCATTCCTGAGTGATGCGGCCTGCGTGCGCTCTCTGCGACAGCAGGAACGAGGGTCCTTTTCTGCCTCGTCAGCGTTTTCCAGCCTAGTGTAAATTAGGGACGCGGTAGCCATTTCTGTTTTCTAAAAAACTTAAAATTTTTTTTTGCTCCTCCCTGCTTTTTAATTGAATCACCATGAGATACGCAGTCACAGAGTCACACAGTTGTTCAGGATTGGGTTTTTCAGTCATATATTCCAACGCCCGTCCCTTCACCAGTGCATGATTTGCACCACCAATGTCCTCATTTTTTTTCTTTTTGGGTCACACCCGGCAACACACAGGGGTTACTCATGGCTCATGCACTCAGGAATTACTCCTGGAGGTGCTCAGGGGACCGACCATATGGGACGCTGGGAATCGAACCCGGGTCAGCCTCGTGCAAGGCAAACGCCCTCCCCGCTGTGCTATCACTCCAGCCCCCAATGTCCTCATTTCTCTCCCCTCCACCCAGCCTGTCTCTATGGCAGTCTCTCTCTGTCTGTCTGTCTCTGTCTCTTTCTCTCTCCTTTTCTTTGTCATAGCCATTTCCCTCAGGAGAGAAGTCTGTAAGTGTGGCCGTGTGGGGGTTCTCAAAGAGAGACGCCCCTAAGTTTGTGTCTGGGGAAGACAATGACCTGATGGGTGACATCCAGCTCTGAGGAAGAAGAGGGGGAGGCAGCAGCAACCCCTTCACTCCCAGCCCCCCAACTACACTCCATACAAGCACAGACCAGCCCAGACGGGCCAGGGGACGGGAACGGAATGTTCATGGCTTCCTTTCTGCCTCTCCACCCCCATGCCTGGTGCTGGCATACAACAGACATCTGGAATTAGGACTGGTTCGATGCAGTCAAACACAGATTGCTTTTTGTGGAAATATTCTGATCTAAGACCCAGGAGGGCAGGGATATTGGGTAATTGCCATCCTTGCAATAAACACATTATAGAAGTTTATAAACTCGGCCTATCTCTTGGCTGCTCTGGGCTTCTGGTGTGCGGGGGATGGCTTTGATTTCGAAATCGCTCCGACGATAGGCAGACTTTTCCTCTCTTTGCATTCGCTGTGCAATGTGATAAACACATCTGGGGCAAGTCCTGTTTGGGCTAGCGTGGGGCCGGCCCGAGGAGCTCCGCGGACCGTCGGGCGGAATCAATGGGCTCTGAACATGTCAGGGACCCCATCGGAGTGGGGCCGAGTGGAAAAATCGCACCAGATATTCTATGCACATGGTTCTCTAATCTCCCTTTCAGACCGAAGAAATTCAAATGAGCTTGTGCCATTAAAACTTTGATGATCAGAAACTTCGTCTTAATCAGCGCTTGCCATAAACCCCGTGTGCTCACTTGTGTATTTAACATTCCTGATATTATATGCTGGTCCAATTAGCCAATTTTTTTGTGAAACTCAATTTCCCTGGGCCTCCGCGGTGCGCAGCTAATCAAGCTTTAACTTTTTCAAAAAGTGTTTATCTCCGGTTTGCTCGCTTTCCACACTGTGTTATGGAGACGCAGACACAACGGATCCGGGATGCTGACGGAAGGCAGCCAAACGCACCCTCACGGCATGCTCGCTGCAGATGACAAGGATGAGCCTGAACTTAAATGTCCTCCTCTTGCCGCTCCATCCTCCCGATGCCCCATCCCGGGGTTCCCTGCCAGCCTTCCCTGGGGGTCCTCCTCTTGACCACCCAAGGCAGTGGCGGGCCGTGTGCTCTGAGCCTGGAGAGAGGCTTGGCTGGCGGCGGTTTCCTCCCCCCACCACCATCCCGCGCCCCCCCCCTCCCCGCCCGCCCCTGCCCTCTTCTGAGCCGCTCAGAAAGATTAGCTCTCAGGAATGTGGTTAGCACACACTGAGCTCATAACTCAGCCCAGTATATCACAGCGCACAATCACAGGAAATACCGACTGTCATTACAACGTGCAGGCTCACGCGTGAGTCCCCACACACGCCACACGTTGCAGCGCGCACGGGCACATACCGCACCCAGACACGCAGGGCCACGCCCCCATCCCCCCCACTCTGCACCCAGGACTCGCTGTACGTGCTCTGCGTCTTCTTGGGCGCCAGTGGGGAGGGCAGAGAATCAATTTGCTTTAAAAAATTTAAAAAAAAAATCCTGGTGGCTCCTTTGCTTTCCATTCTAGGCTCGGTCGACAAGGGTCAAGAATTGTTAAGAAAGTCGATCTTGGCCCCTTTCCAAGCACCGGAAGGGTTGGGGCCCTAGACTGTGTTATTTCAGCCGGGGGAGGGGAGGCCGGCTCGGGCCTGTCTCCGAGGCAGCGCGGTGCTCGCGTCCCACATGCTGCCTGCCGTGCCAAGCCCAATGTCCACTCCGCCTCTCGTGTGCATGCCTCTCTGGTCCCTTTGCCCTTTTAACCAAGCTCTTTCTGCCACTGGAATGTTCTTTCCCCCTTTCTCTGCCTATTGAAATCTTTCCCTCGCCTCAAAGCCTCTCTCAGGCTCCACCTTCCCTGAAGAGGCCAGCTGGAAATGATCTCTCTCATTTCAACTCCTTGAAGGCTTTATTTTCTATAGCACTCATTGGACCCAAAGTAAACAGGGCCATTGGGCATTTGGGGGTTTTTGTACGCATAAGAGCAGCGGACTTTGTTTTGTACTTCTCGGCCTCCTGGTGGAGCCTAAATATGATGACTTTACATAATAGGCACTCAACAAATGTTTGTGGCTGAGGACAATGGCGCTCTTAGTGCCGTTAATTGAGCACCTACTGTGCTCCGAGCACCTCATCCTCCCTATGATTCTATTGAGCCTTTTTGGTTCTGATCAAATATGCAATACTTTAATATGCTCTCTTTATAAAAAATTAAAATTTAATACATAGAGTTAAAAAGCGAAAGTCACCCCCCCCTTCCCTACCCCTTTTTCTCCCTAGAGATGATCTTCCTTACCAGTTTCGCCTTCCGTACTTTTGCCTAATATTTACATGCATGTAAAATATTCATACGATACTTTAAGATCTTTGAATGGCACCATGACATAGGTTTAGTCACTGACAGGTTAAATTTCACAAACTTCCCCCTTGCTCCCTTCCAGCACCTCCTGGAGCGGTGGGGGGTGGGGGCGGACACGGTGCTGGGGTCTTACAGGTGCTGGGCATATGCTCTACCCTTGAGATCTATCCGTCTAGCCCCTAAGTTTAACGTCTGTTATTTGGGGGGAGGAGGGCACACCCTAAGGAGTCCAGGGGGTGCTCTCAGCAAGGTGCCTAGGGGTTTCTCCTGATGGTTATCGGGAGACCATGTGGTGCTCAGGAACCAACCCTCGGCCTTACACATGCAAAGCCTGTGCTCCACCCTTTGAGCTCTCTGGCCCAAATATCACAAGCTCTTTAATTTTTAAATTATTATTGTTATTTTTTGCTTTTTTGGGTCACACCCCGGCGTTGCACAGGGGTTACTCCTGGCTCTGCCCTCAGGAATTACCCCTGGCGGTGCTCAGAGGACCATAAGAGATGCTGGGAATTGAACCCGGGTCAGCCGCGTGCAAGGCAAATGTCCTACCCGCTGTGCTATTGCTCCAGCCCCTCACAAACTCTTTCAGAGAGAGATTCTCTTTCTTTCTTTCTTTCTTTCTTTCTTTCTTTCTTTCTTTCTTTCTTTCTTTCTTTCTTTCTTTCTTTCTTTCTTTCTTTCTTTCTTTCTTTCTTTCTTTCTTTCTTCCTTCCTTCCTTCCTTCCTTCCTTCCTTCCTTCCTTCCTTCCTTCCTTCCTTCCTTTCTTTCTTTCTTCCTTTCTTTCTTCTTTTTCGGTCACACCCGGCAGGGGTTAGTCCTGGCTCTGCACTTAGGAGATATTCCTGGTGGTGCTCTGGGGACCATATAGGATGCAAGGGATCAAACTAGAGTCAGCCACGCACAAGGCAAACACCCACTCCTGGTAGTGCTTGGGGCTCACTGTACTCGGAGATCACTCCTGGAAAGGCTTGGGGGACCATATGGGGTGCTGAGGATTGAACCCGGGTCATCCATGTGCAAGGCAAGCTTTTTAACCCCTATATGATTTCTCCAGTCCCTGATTCTTTCTTCTTTCTTTCCTTTTGTTTCTTTAGGTCACACCTAGTAGTGCTCAGGGCTTACCCTTGGCTCTGTGCTCAGGGATTCCTCCTGGGGGGCTCAGGGGAACAAACCTGGTGGTGCTGGGGATCAAATCCAGGTGAGTCTTTTTTTTTGTCTTTTTGGGTCACACCCAGCGTTGCTCAGGGGTTATTCCTGGCTCATGCACTCAGGGGTTACTCCTGGCGGTGCTCGGGGGACCATATGGGATGCTGGGAATCGAACCCGTGTCGGCTGAGTACAAGGCAAACACCCTACCCACTGTGCTATCGCTTCAGCCCCCCAGATCAGTCTTGAACAAGGCAAGTGCCCCGCCTGCTGTACTATTGCTCTGGCCCCTGGGCTCCAATTCAGTGACTGAGACTCCAGTTTCTAGGGTGTGATGAGCATCTAAAGGGGATTCTGCTGTGTGACAAGCCTTCTAAACCTGCTTTCTGAAGGCCACGAGGGCCTTCTCCTGACTTCTCTTACCTCTCTATCTCAACTTAGAGCCACAGCCTGGGCAGGGGAGTGGGGTTATAGGCCCTGTCCCCTTCACTGGAGTTAAGACTTGAACCTCTGTTCGAAACCCCAGCTGTTAACTTGGGCAAATCCACGCCACCTCTCTGGGCCTCCGTCTTCTCATCTGTATAAAGGGATGGTAAAGAAAGGATCGAAAGTATCATGCATCCCTCACAGGAGAGTGAGCTATGAAGCACTTAGGATAGCATTTGGCAGAGCAACATCTGCCCGTGTTGCCAGTTGTTAGAGTCAGGTTATTTCTGGGAGCTTCCTGGGGATCCTCACTCCCCTCCCCTGACTTAGGTTTCTCAGGCCTGTGTGTGATTTCCCAGGCACAGGGTGTATTTCTCAGTGACACTGGGTCCCAGGAACCTACTCAGACAACCCTGGAGCCGGGCTTAAGTCACCAAGTGTGTGTCTAGCCTTCAAGGGCCTGAGTTGGATCCCTGGCCCCATGGGTTTCCCTGAGACCCTCTGGGAGGGGTCTGGCCCTGTTTAAAGGCAAAAAGGGGGAAAATCCACTTGATTTGAGGCCATCCCTTGACCATCATTTCTACTGGCAGGTGGCCAGAAGTTGCAGGTGGCTGGAAGTTGCATCTGGCCAGTTCAAGATGGTGTCTCTTATGCGTGTCCTACTTCTCTCCCATGATTGTTCTACAAGACAGCCCTTGGATGTTCAGGGGCTCAGAGATTCAGCCTTCACTGGGCCAAGTACTGATGGTTTGGGGTCATGCCCATCCTCTCTCCCCACCCCCCCATGCTGGTGTGGTGTGCAATCAATGATATGGGGGACATAAAAACCTGGTCCCCGGTTTAGTTATGGGGATGATGGACGTTGGGCCAATCCCTGTCTTTGCTGCTCCCTCTGCCCTGTCATTCCTTCCCACCCTGCCCTTATCTGCCATAGTATGTTCCCTCCTTTCCTAATTCATTCACCAGAAGCTGAATCGACAGCTCTTCTTCCCGGGCACCCAGTTGATCTGAGACACAGTGAGTGACCATGAACTGTGGGAATAACCCAGAAATGTTCAGAGATTGATGCCAGAGCCATCTCTTCACTTTTTTTGGGGGGAGGGGCATACCCGGCAATGCACAGGGGTTACTCCTGGCTCTGCACTCAGGAATTACTCCTGGCGGTGCTCGGGGGACCATATGGGATGCTGGGGATTGAACCCAGGTAGGTTGTGTGCAAGGCAAACGCCCTACCCGCTGTGCTATCGATCCAACCCCCATCTCTTCACCCTTCACTCCTCTTTTTCCCACTTAAGTCACAATTTCCCTTCTCCAGCTTGCTTTCCAGCTGCCAATCAGAAGCTGACATGGGGAGCAAGAATAAGCAACCAAGGAGGGCTTTGTGGAGGTCAGGAGAGCAGAGATACGCAATCACTTGGGAGCCTGGGGCAGTGGGAGGGTCCCACTCCACCCCTGAGGGCCAGGAACCCCTTTGGAGGTACCCATTTACCTCTCCTTTGCACTCTGAATTGAGGGGCCCTGAAAAATGTGGGCATGAATATGAATGTTGGTTAAAATTAAAATGGCTGCCAGGAATGGCTGTCCTGCCCCGTTGCCATTTAGTGGAGCACTTTTGGTGGAGTATGTTGGTGTCTGAGCCTTTGTGTTTCTCTTTGCATGGCAGTTCTGGCAAGAGTGTGGTGAGCAAGGGATGGTGCTGTAATGTGCGACCTTTGTTTTTCCCTCCTTCTTCCTGACGTGTGGCCTCTTCTTTCTCTTTGCCACTTTGGTTCTCCATATTCCTTACTTGTGCTTTCAATACGAAATGCGATACATGAATTACTGCAAAATGTAAAGAAATGTGAACATCTTGGGGCCAATCTAGCCACTTTCTGCCTTGATTTTGAATGCCCCCAACAAAGCCTTCATTATCTTCTCATTTTTCTTTTTTGGTCTCGAGGAGTTTCAAGTATTTCATTACATTTTTAAAAATGTTAGGCCTGGAAAAATCTTCTTCACTCCGTCAGAATGGGATGCCTCCAGGAGAATGAATCAATATTCACGCAATTAACCCACTCTGTGTGTGTGTATGTGTGTGTGTGTGTGTGTGTGGTGTGTGTATATGTGTAAATATACATACATATAAACATATTTTTCTTTTTAATTGCAGCTTATTCATAAAAGTCTTTTGATTATTCAATTGCAAATATGCATACACAGATCTATGAGATATTATCATTAAATCACTATACATAGAAATTATATAATCACCACATATATTTACATATAAAGCATATTTAAAATTTGTTTTTTGAGCTGTTTTAGGGTTACAGAAAAATTGGAGAGGTAGTACACCATTCCTACATAACCTTTCCTTATTATCAATATAGAATATTGGTTCAATATCAATGAACCACTACTTATACCTGATTATTAACCAATTTTCTTTGTATTCATTAGGATTCACTTGGTGTTTACATTCTATGAGTTTTGGGTTTGTTCTTGCTTTCGGGGCCACACTTGGCAGTTCTCCTGGCTTAGTCCTGGCTCTGCACTCAGGGATCACTCCTGTTGGGCTCTGGGGACCATACGAAGGGCCAGGGATTGAACCTGGGTTGGCTATTTATATGGCCAGCATCCTGCCCGCTGTGCTGTCACCTCTCTGGCCCGAATTCTATGAGTTTTGATTAAAGCATAATGACTTGTGTCACCGCATTGATATCACACAGCAAAGTTTCAGTGCCCTAGACTTCCACATGCCCCTATTCATCCTCCTCTCTGCCCCCTGACACTCTGAACTCCTGCCAACAACTCAGCATTTTTTTGCTCCACTTGCTAGGGACTCCAGAATGTAGGGTGATCACATGCGGCTCTGGGGATTAAGTTCCAGGCCCCACACTTGCTCCGGGTGCTCTCTAGACCATAAAGTCATCTCCTATCCTTTTCTTACTGGGAATGACAAATAGCAGGACCGCCCTGATCATCTCAGTGCATGGAGTGGCACCGGGGTTTGTACTCACTACCTTGTGCATTGCAGCCAAACACTTAAAGCTATTCTACCCTCTTCTGGGCCATGCCACAAACTTCTACAGCCTTTTCCAGAATGTCATAGCTGGACTCATGCCGTATGTAGCCTTTTGAGATTGGCTTCTTCCGCTTTGTAATAAGTATTTCAGGTGCCCACCACACGTCTTTTTAGGGTTCAATAATGCCTTTCCTGAATAGTGCGAACTGAGCTGGAGGTCTTTGCCCCAAATATTGAGTGGCCGTTGATGTGGAGCTCAGCCCAATGTTTGCCTTAGAGGAAGCGGTAGTACAGGGACTGGAGGACACACCCATGCAAAGTCAGCTAAGACTAGCAAACAGCGTGAGTCAGACATGCCAGAGGACACATGGAATTAATAACGGCCACACCAGTTCCGAGGAAGGAAAGTTCGGGAAGGTTCAACAGAGGAAATGCAATGGGCTGGGGTGAGACAGAGGACCAACAGGACTTTTTTTTGTTTGTTTGTTTATGTTTTGGGGTTACACCTGGCAATGCTCAGGACTTACTCTTGGCTCTGGACTCAGGAATCACTCTTGGCGGGCTCAGGGGACCATATGGGATGCCCAGGATGGAACCCAGGTTGGCTGTGTGCAAAGACAAGCACCCTCCCTGCTGAACTACTGCTCTGACCCTGACTGTTGTCTCAGCTTTTAACCCTGTGTACTGTCACCCAGAGAGAAGAGCAGAGGAGAGGAAAGGAGAGGCAGGGAGGGGAGGGGAGGGAAGAGTGTGGGAGGGAAGGGGAGGGGAAGGGAGAGAGGACCCGCAGCCTGCCCAATTCTCTGCCCCATGAGGAGTGGGTTCCTGGCAATGAGCCCCCCCCCCAACACTAGCAGGGCTGGGGGATCCAACCCAGGACTTCACACATGCAAAACAGGTAACAAGTGCTCTTCCGCTGAACCATCTTCAGGGCCCCACTTCTTTCCTCTCGATAACGGGTGAAGGACGTGTCCCCTCAGAATCCATGTCTCTGTGTGAGTAATACTGTTTCTGTTCGAACACATCATTTTTCAAATACTTTTATTACTCTGATCAAATAATGACTCGAGTACTGTGGAGGCCAGGGGGCCGCTGTCGGCAGCCCCTTCCCCCAGCCCAGTTGTGTGGGCTTGAAGGCTCAGTGCTGGGCTCGGCGCTGCAAGGCTTGGGGTCTGAAGGTGCTGGGAGTGGGATATGCAAAGCTTGGGATCATTCTCCGGTCCACGGCCACGGCAGGCTTGTGCTCCATCCCTCTGAATCATAATCCTTGCCCCAGGTTAATCCACTTCTTTGCTTTGTGTTGTTGGGGGCTCTAGCCGACGGTGCTCAGGGACAACTCCCAGTGCGGGACAACTCCCAGTGCGTTGCTTGGGGTTGCATTGGTTGGTGCTGGGTGCGGGGAACCATGCAGCAGTGTTGGGAATCGAACCCCAGCCTATAAGGCAGTCTCTCCTGGCACTGCTCACTCTTTTTTTTTTTTTTTTGGGTCACACCCGGCAATGCACAGGGGTTACTCCTGGCTCTACACTCAGGAATTACTCCGGGCAATGCTCAGGGGACCATATGGGATGCTGGGAATCGAACCCGGGTTGGCCATGTGCAAGGCAAATGTCCTACCTGCTGTGCTATTGCTCCAGCCCCCGCTCACTCATTTTTTGTTTTTTATTATTATTATTTCTCTTTTTTGGTCACACCTGGCGATGCACAGGGGTTAGTCCTGGATCATGCACTCAGGAATTACTCCTGACGATGTTCGGGGTACCATATGGGATGCTGGGAATCGAACCAGGGTTGGCTGCGTGCAAGGCAAACACCCTACCCGCTGTGCTAACACTCCAACTCCTCACTCACTTTTTTTTTTTTTTTGCTTTTTGGGTCACACCTGGCGATGCACAGGGGTTACTCCTGGCTCTGCACTCAGGAATTACCCCTGGCGCTGCTCAGGGGACCATATGGGATGCTGGGATTCGAACCCAGGTTGGCCGCGTGCAAGGCAAACGCCCTACCCGCTGTGCTATTGCTCCAACCCCCCTCACTCATTTTTTAATGGCAAGCAAATTCAAAATACTTGCCATTAGAAAAGAAGACCCCAAGGGTTAGGGGGGTGCCTGGACTGGGGCCTAAATCACTGAGTGTTGAACATGGGGAGGACCCCAAAGTGGGAGCCACTCTCCACATTTCCCTTTCTCCCTCCTGCACGCCTGTATTCGGGGTTTTGCTTTGGCAGCACGTTTCCGAGTGGATGGTCCACTGCACAGGTCGCTTCCCAGAGGAGCCCGGGCCAGGGCTCGGCTGATGCTGCTGCTTTCCGATTCGCACCATGTTTTCTGTCCACGGGGATAGGAGGGTGGAGGTGCCAGCTTTCTGATTCCGTGTCCCACCCTAAAAGGGAGGTCTCTCTGGGCTTCAGCTACAAATGTGGAAAATGATTGGGGTGAGGAGGGGGTGCAGACTCCGAGGGACAGTGATGAGAGCAGGAGAATGGCAGAGAGAGAAAAGGGCTATGAAAACAAACCTGGGTAGAAGTTGAGGCAGAAATGGAGAGGGGAAATGGAAGAGAAAACAGGAGGAGAGACAGCAGAGTCAATTGTAGGGGGGTGGTACAGAGAGGAGAGGGAAGGGGAAGAAAGAAGGTGGAGTTGGAGGGGGTAGAGGAGAGAGAGAGTAAGAGAGAGAAAGAGAAAGAGAAAGAGAGAGAGAGATGGGGTGCTGCTTGGGCTGAGGATAACCCGGAACCATATGGGATGCTACCCCAGTACTCTGGGGGCTTCCAAGTCCATGCCTGCTAGGGTTTGGGGGCCTCTGGGGTGACACCTGGTGGGGTGGTGGGTGGTTGTTGTGCTGTGGTTCACACTCAGTTCTGGCTTATACAAAGTATGTGACCTTGACCTCTGAGTTATCTCCCCAGTCCCCTGCTAGGTTTTTAAATTCATAATCAGGAATGTGCTTTGCTTCTACCAGGAAGAGGGGGTGGAGTAGCGTGGTTCGAATGAGTAAGCGAGAGAGTTAGTGGCAGAAGGTCTCGGAGCAAGGCTGGGGCCCTAAAGGGGATTTTAGATGCTGTTTCATTTGTTTATGTGTTGGGGTCACATCAAACAGTGCTCAGGGCTTCCTCTTGGCTCTGAACTCAGGAATCATTCCTGGTGGGCTCGGGGGATCATATGGGATGTTGGGGATCAAACCTGGTCAGCCGCATGCAAGGCCTGACCCAAAGTATTATCTCTCTGGCCCCTTTGGATGCTGTTTTAAGGGAGGTGAGGATTCCTTGTGAAGATGTGGTAAGCTGGGCAGAGAGATAGTACAGGAACTTGCTTTGCATACAGCTGACCCAAGTTTATTTTTTCTACTTCTATTTATTTATTTTTTTAAAATTTTATCACCATGTGGAAAGTTACAGAGTTCTCAGGTTTATGTCTCAGTTATACTGTATTCAAACACCATCCCTTCACCAGTGCCCATATTCCACCACCAAAATCCCTGGTATACCCCCCGCCCCCCACCCCAACTGTATAACTGATGAATTTCACTTCATTTTCTCTTCACCTTGATTACGTTCCATATTTCAACACAAAACTTACTATTGTTGTGGGAGTTATACCCCCAAACAAGATAACCCTAATAAGGAAGCATTTGATAATTAGTTTTCCATTAAAAGATTGTATGTTTTCAGGTTTTAGAAAAGGTCGCGCGGCCACATCTGGAGAAGGTGTGCTAGCAGCACCTCCTCCTTCCGGCCCCCTGGTGTTGCTGGCCCCAATTTGGGTCCGGAGCATTTTCCGGGCCGCGTTGCCCACCAGAATGCCTGCCGCTTCTCTGTGGATTGTGGCAAGATGGCGCCGAGGGTGGGTCGAGGGCGTGACTTCCGGCGGCCGGGACCACTTGGAGTTTTGGGCTGGCGCCGCCCCACTCCAGTGCCCCCCCGCGGCTCGGATGTGTTCCAGTCCCGAATCCTGGAGCCGTGTTAGTTGCTGCTCAGTGTCGCCAGGGCTCCATCTGGAGAAGGTGTGCTGGCGGCACCTCCTCCTTCCGGCTCCCCGGTGTTGCTGGCCCCAATTTGGCAGCTGACCCAAGTTTGATCCCTGGAACCCCAAATGGTTCCCTGACCACCATCAAGAGTGATCCCTGAGCACAGAGCCAGGAGTAAGCTCTGAGCACACCGGGTGTGGCCCAAAAAACAAACAAAAAGATGTGTGTGTGCTTAGTTAGGGGCATCCATTCGTTGAAACACCCTTCAGAGAACATTTGTCATGGAGCAGTTGCTGGGGATATAGCTGTGAACCAAAGATCCCTGCCCTTGTGGAGCGAACATTCTAGAAAAGTAAGGAGATACAGGTGGGAGAGAGCTCAAATGACTGAGTATAGTCATTTTTTCTTCTTCTTTTGGATCATACCCGGCGATGTACAGGGGTTCCTCCTGGCTCATGCACTCAGGAATTACTCCTGGCAGTGCTCGGGGGACCATATGGGATGCTGGGAATCTAACCCAGGTCGGATGCATGCAAAGCATATGCCCTACCCACTGTGCTATCGCTCTAGCCCCGAGTATAAGCTTTGTACACAGGAGCCCCAGGTTTGATTTCTGGCACTGTATGTCCCTGGATTAGCTCCCCAAGCCACACCTAGAAGTGCTCAGGACTTCTTCCTACCTTTGTGCTCAGGGATCACCCCTGGTGGGCTTAGGGGACCATATATGGTGCTGAGGATTGAGCCTGGGTCAACCATGTGAAGGTCAAGCTCCCTAACCTCTGTACTATCACTCTGGCCCTCATTTCTCTTTTTCAGGTTGGTGGGAGGGAGAGTTCTGGGCCACACCTGTCTGTGCTCAGGGCTCATTCCTGGTGATGCTCAGGGGACCATATGGGGTGCTAGGGATTGAACCCGTGTTGGCTACATGCAAGGTAAGTACCTGTCTCCGAGCCCCTCTGTTTCCTGAAAGGAGTGTGCATTTAAAGGGTGAGTGGAACTGTCAGATCACCTTCCAGAATGGTTGCTTCACTCGACACTTCTGCTTGGCATGCAGTTCCCCACACCCACTCCTACAGTGATGATGCTGGAGGGCTTGTCTATGCCCCACGGATGGCTCTGTTTGTTTGTTTGGGGGCCATGCATGGTGATACTCAGGGCTTGTTCCTGGTTCTGTGTTCAGGGATCACTCCTGACTGGCTAAGGAAACCCTCTGGAGTGTCAGGGATCGAACCCGGATCTGTCATGTGCAAAGGATGCACCCTCCCTACCCACTGTACTATCTGTCCAGCTCTCATTGAATGGCTTTTGACAAAAATGGTGCCTTCTCATTTCTTTCACAGGTTCCCATTGACCATGGGTTACTTTTTTGGGGTGGGGGGAGTGGTGGCTCACATCCTGGGATGCTCAGGGGTTATTCCTGGCTCTGCACTCAGGAACCACTCCTCGTGGTACTCAGGGGACCGTATGGGAGGCCAGGTCATCTGTGAGCGAGGCAAGTGCCCTACCCATTCTATTTTTTCTGGCCCCGAGAATGCTTTAATTTTAGTGGCTGTTTGAAGTTTTGCTCTGATGATATACCTGTTTAGACTTTCTCCTCCCCTTCTCATTGCACTGCCGGTCTGATCTGGTTCTTCCTTATAGAGTATAGATATTTACTTTTCCGTGTCGCAAGCCTTGTCTTCCCAGAGCACCTTTATCTCTCGTCTTTGTTTATAGCATATTCCAGAGGCCAGTGGAGGCTAGGCAAGCAATGCAACTAAGAGAAGTAGGCTTGGGCGGGTTGGGTTGGGGGGGGGGTAGCAGGCGGAGCATGTACACCCCTCTGCTGGGAGCTTGCCAAGTGGTGCCGGATGGAAAGATGCGAACCAGCGTGCCAGATCTTCTGATCTTTGGAATCTTCAGGAGACGCCGGAAATATGAATTTTTATGGGAAAACTTCCAATTTTAAAATGCTGGCAACTTGCTCCAAAAAATGTTAAGCACTCTAAGAGACAACACATGTTTGGGCTGGGCTGGAGCCACGGGACAGCGCTCTGCAGAGTCGGGTGATTCCGGCTTTACTGCAAAGGAGTAAGGCTGTTGCTTCTCTTAGTCTTTTTTCTTTATGACTTCTGAGTCATTTGTTCTTTTCTTTCTTTCTTTTTTTTTAATTATTATCAGTTTGCAACATGTGTGAAGCCTCTAAGGGCTTCTCTTTTGAGGATGCGGTGAGAAACTTTTCCTGCTTTGGATTGAGAGTCTTCCTAAAGGTGACCGTGCACATTACTGTCTTTTGACTAGCAGAGCAAGTCCTGACCTTAGGGATAAAAGTGGCCGGGTCCAGGGATGCCTAAAACCCAAAAATGCCAACTCCCTCCATTTTCTCATTTCTCAATCCATTTCAGTCCCAGCAATGGAATGGGATTTTCAGGGAAGACAATGAAATGTTTCATTTCACTGTAAACCAGAGGCCATTGAGAATGCTGAAATTTATACTAAAGTGTAAATGACTCACCTCACGCTGCTTTCCAGGAGCAAGTGTGTAAGAACGGGGTGGGGGCGGGGGGGCGGGGAGAGGAGCAGGGCACTGCAAGACTAAAAATACAGAAGGGTAATAAGGGGGTTCTGGTCTACATGTGTATCCCCCAATACCTGAGGAAACGTCATCATTCAAGATTGTGCCTGCCTGGTTTTGACTCTTCCCATCCTACTTGTATAGTTCACTTGGGGCCAAACAAATGTGCCTAATCATCTGGGGGACTTTCATGGCCTTTGTATCTGGTCATGTCTCATCCATGTTAACGAACAGCTTGCTTTGGCTAAGGTAACATGTTTAGGACATGCTCTGGGCGGTAGCACAAAGCCTCTGGCAGCAAAGACAGGAAGAGCTAAGGAACAAAGAAGGGGCGGAGGATGCGTGGTTCTTTTTCTAGCAGGGGTGACTGAGAAGCTGTTTCACCTGGGAGGGTCCAGGCTGATGAGCCTGAGTTCAAACCTACTCATCGACACTGCATTTACTGCCCAGTGTGTGGGTGACAAACTGTGCTGAGCACTGGCCAGAAGTCCACATGCAGCCTACCACAGATACTGAAGAGTGGCCTTAAGTATGGACTGAGCAGGCGCCAGACTCACTGGCCTGCTATGCCCTCCCCGCCCCTCTTCTCCCTTTAGACCCTTCTTTATTTCCATCTCTCTCAAGGTGTTTCCAAGACACTCTCTAATTGGGTGTGACGCAACAAGGGAGTGCTGGAGAGGAAGAGTTTGTTTGTTTTGCTGGGGGGGTGGGGCGGAAGGGCCACTCTACTGGGCAGTGCTCAGGGCTTACTGCTCAGCACTCAGGGATTACTCCCGGCATCCCAGCAGGGCTTGGGTGACTACATGGGATGAGGGGGATTGAAGCCAGGTCTAGCACATGCGAGGCAAATGCCCTACCCACTGTGCTATCACTCCGGCCCCATGAGAGAAAGGAAGAGTTTTGGTGTCTGACTGCTTCGAGGCCACACCATTCTGAACACTCAGCACAGATACCCTATGGAGTGGAAAAGAATGCGGGTATGGGGCTAGAGCGATAGCACAGCGGGTAGGGCGTTTGCCTTGCACGAGGCCAACCCAGGTTCGATTCCCAGCATCCCATATGGTCCCCTGAGCACTGCCAGGACTAATTACTGAGTGCATGAGCCAGGAGTAACCACTGTGCATTGCCAGGTGTGACCCAAAAAGAAAAAAAATAAAAGAATGTGGTATGTCATGCACCTGACAGACAGCTAACATCAAAGGTTCATAAAGCAGGGCTGGACTGATAGTACAGTGGGTAAGGGGCTGGTCTTGCATGAAGTAGACCTGGGCTTGGTCCCCCAGTCCCCCATATGGTTGCCCAAGCACCTCCATGAGTGATCCCTGAGCACAGAGGCAGGAATAAGTTCTGAGCTT
This sequence comes from Sorex araneus, assembly GCF_027595985.1. Taxonomy (NCBI): domain Eukaryota; kingdom Metazoa; phylum Chordata; class Mammalia; order Eulipotyphla; family Soricidae; genus Sorex; species Sorex araneus. The sequence goes on from NC_073313.1 coordinate 41,711,224, forward strand.
AACCCCTCGAAAACCCCAAATTAAATAATACATATTTAAAAAAAAAAGTTTAATTTTTTTTTCTTTTTGGGTCACACCTGATGATGCACAGGGGTTACTCCTGGCTCTGCACTCAGGAATTACTCCTGTCTGTGCTCAGGGGACCATATGGGATGCTGGGAATCGAACCCGGGTCGGCCGTGTGCAAGGCAAACGCCCTACCCGCTGTGCTATTGCTCCAGCCCCTAAAAAAACAGTTAAAAAAAAAGATTCATGAGGGGCTGGAGCAACAGCACAGTGGGTAGGGCGTTTGCCTTGCACTCGTTGACCCGGGTTTGATTCCCAGCATCCCCTATGGTCCCCTGAGCACCGCCAGGGATAATTCCTGAGTGCGGAGCCAGGAGTAACCCATGTGCATCGCCGGGTGTGACCCAAAAAGCAAAAAATAGATTCACGAGGCACTCACAGAATTCAGCAACCACCACAAACAACAACCCATCCCCCAGATGAGAAGAGGTGAACTTCCTTAAAGGAGACATGCACACGGCACACAGGGATATGAAAATGTTTTCTTTGCCTCTTAATCATTGGGAAACTGCAAATCAAAGCAACAGTGAGATATTGCTTCGCACTATTGGCACACATCACAAAGACAAAACAAGCAACCAGCAATGGCGAAGATGTGGCGAAAGGGGAACCTTCGTGCACGGTTTTGTGGGCATGGCACCTGGTTTTATTTCTTTGGAAAGTATGATGGACACATTTCAAAAATGAAAAATTGGGGCTGGAGACATAGTAAAAGGATGGAGGGCCAACCCAGCTTGAATCCCTAGCACTGCATAGGGTTCCCCAAGCACCTCTAGGAGTGATCCGTGAGCACGGAGTCAGGAGTAAGCCTTGAGCACAACTGGGTATGGCTGAACACCTTCCACCCAAAACAGCATAGATAAGCATTCCTTTTCTTCTCTTTTAAATTTTTATTTCTTTATTTAAAGCACTGTGGCATACAATATTGTTCCTAATGGGGTTTCATGCATACGATGACTCCAACCCCATACCTTCTAAGAGTGTCCTTTTCCCTCCGCTATTGTTCCAGGACCCTCTTCTCCACCCCTAGCCCCTGCCAAGAGTTTCTTTTCTTATTTTGAAGATTTACTAATTTATTTCCCTTCCTATCACTTTTTGTTGTTGCGATGGTGAGGCCACTCACACTTGGTCACCTGGGGTCACGTACCAGTCCATAGTATTCACATACATTCTTGTCATGCTGCTCCTGAGGGTCGCCCCCTTTTTTGGGGGGTGCCTACCCAGTGGTGCTCATGATTTACTCCTGGCTCCGTGCTCAGGGATCACTCTTGGCCGGGCTTGGGGGACCCTATGAAGTACTAAGATTGGATTGGGTCAGTCACGTGCAAGGCAAGTGTCCTACTGGCTGTACTGTTGCTCCGTCCCTAGGTCACCCCCTTTCGTGGTGATGCTCATACACTTTTCACTGGCGTGTGCCAGGACCCACACGGCGGAGCTGGGTGAGGGTGGCATTATCTAGGCAGGAGTGTTTCCCCTGAGCTACCCCCCACCCTAGAATTTGTTTTGTGTGTATAAAGGCAATTCAAAGGGCTGGGAGGCAGGCTTTGCACGCGGGAGCCCATCTCCAGCACAGAGCTGCAAAAATTATGGCCCTCCCTGCCAGCAGCGTGGGTGTGGCCTGTAAACCAACGTTTTAAAAAAACAATTCACGGCCTTTATAGAGAAGTCGAAGGTCCAGAAAGAGAAAGGGGAAAACCTTGCGTCCCAACATCTGGAGAGAATCACTGTCAACATTTCAGATGCCGGCAGGGCACTGTCAGTTCCCTATGCGTCTCTGTGTGTCTGTCTATTCAAATCACCACGGTATTTCTGCCCTGCTGAGATGGTTCTAGCGGCACTTTCACATTGGCCCCTTTTGCACAGAGCGACCCTGCGAAGGCTAAAGGGTTTCTGAGTAAGATAGGGGCGGGGGATACAAAGGGAAGGGTGTGACATGCTAGCATGTGGGGGGCTGCTTATGGCCCCCACCCAGGACGTTGCTACTGAGTCTGGGTAGTGTGTGATGGCATCAGGTTGGGTGAGGGCAGGAAAGACCCTTTTGCCAAACTCTTCAACGTCACTCACCACCCCATTCCATTGTGACTCCCTCTTCCTCCCCATGTGTGTGTGTGTGTGTGTGTGTGTGTGTGTGTGTGTGTGTGTGTGTGTGTGTGTGTGTGTGTAGGCAGGGACACAGAGGTTGTCTGCTGGCTTCCTGAGGCGCTCCAGGGCTGGGGGCAGGGCACCCTTGGCGGAGTCACTTCCTGCCTCCCGAGAAACAAACAAGTTGCCTTTTGGCTGTGACCGTGGTGCTGCTGACCCCCATTAGCTGTTTTCCTAGAAGCGAAAATGGATTTGTTCTGAGTTCTGTCACATCCCCTGTCACCCGGGGCTCACGGACACAGAACTCAGAGCCTGAGCGACCACCCCACAGAGTCACGCTGAGCCATACTCCAGGGGCCCTGCGCTTGCTGGCCTGGTGAATCAGTGGCCTCGGCCTCCCTCTCCCAATCGCCTGACTAAGACAGTTCTAGAAACATTAGCGACTTTGGGATTTCTTCTTCTTCTTCTTTTTTAAATTAAATTTATTATTATTATTATTTTTTTGCTTACTTCTGGCTTTGCACTCAGGAATTACTCCTGGCAGTGCTCAGGGGACCATATGGCATGCTGGGAATTGAACCCGGGTCAGCCGCATGCAAAGCAAACGCCCTACCCGCTGTGCTATCACTCCAGCTCCTTTGGTGTTTCTTAAGGAGGCCATTCATCCATGGGGGGCAGGGCGGGGAGGAAGCCCTGGCTCAGCCGTGGTGTAGGCCCAGCTGTGCCAATTTGGGCAAGTCACGCAACTCTTCTAGGTCCAGTCTCTTTCCTATAAAATGGGCCCTCCCATACCCCATTCACGGGCTACAGGCTTCAGCCATGCACACACACTTGGCGTCTGTCGCAGAGTTTGACACACAGCAGGTGTGGTCTAATCAGTCACCCCTGCTGTTGGCTCACAACTTCTCTTTGCAGAACTTTTGGGCACAGGTGTCGCTGGGATTTGACCCGGGGGACTGTCTGACCCTGAGAGCCTTATTCCTGCCAGCGGTGTGCCAGCGTGCAAGAGACTGGTCTTTCAGGCTCCTCCGCAAGGTTGGGAGTCTAGCAGCTGAGGTGATTTTCGTTTTTTTCCTTTTTTGCTTCTGGCCACGGGGCTGAATCCTGGCTCTGTGCTCAGGGAACCCTGTGGGGTGATGGGGACCGAGCCCAGGTTGGCTGTGTACAAGGCAAGCTGCTTCCACGCTGTGTTAACACTCGGGTCCCTGAGGTGATTTTCCTTAACAACCAGTACACTGCTCTAGTGATCCATTGACTTGCCGTTGCTCTGTCAGGGGGTCACCCCTGTGGAGAGGCAAGGTGTGTCTGGGGATGGGGCTCCAGGCCTCACACCAGAAACCTGCGGTTCCATCTTGTCTCTGGCCCCTGCCTCCACAATCCCTGAGGTCCTGTACCTGTGTCTGTCTCCTGACAGCGAGGAGTAAAGCAGCTGTTCGCTGTGCCCCTCTGTCCTGCTTTCTTCCAAGTGATCCCTAGAAAGTGCTGCCTCAGGAGTCTCCAGCAGGGCTCGGTGGCTTCTGGCCTCTCGGTAGCAGTCTGGCTCTGAGTCTCAGAACTCTTTCAGCTCTATGGGCTGGAGCAATAGCACAGCGGGGAGGGCGTTTGCCTTGCACGCGGCCGACCCGGGTTCTAATCCCAGCATCCCATTATGGTCCCCTGAGCACCGCCAGGGGTAATTCCTGAGTGAAGAGTCAGGAGTAACCCCTGTGCATCGCTGGGTGTGACCCAAAAACCAAAAACCAAAAGGAACACTTTCAGCTCTATAGGCAGGGGTGTTCGGGCTGGGCAAGCAAGGACTAGGGGAGCAAAGACACTATCATGAAGATAAGTTCAAATTGACAGCAAACGGTTGTCATCCAGGTCTGCCCGCTGATGGACCGGCCTCTACCTGTCCCCTCTCCTTGGCCCCAGTTCTGACAGACCCAGTTTGAGCGGGCCCCCGTGGTGATGACCGTGAGAACCCATACCCTTCCGGTGTCTGCCCATTTTACCCCCTGGCCTGAACCCCAGGCCTAGGCCCGGCACCTAGGTGAGATATCCCCCACTTCCTGGGCTTTTCTGTGGCTGGGCCCTCACTCCCCACTCCTTTCAAGACCCCAAGGGGGAAAGCCATTTGTTCCACACCCTCTTGTGAACCAATAGCAAAGCTGGGGCCTTGAACCTGGGGTGTTATCTCAGTCATAATTCTTGCAGGAGCCCCAGTGGAGGGGGGCGGGCAGCCTGCATTTTTGGAGACTGAGTAGGGCCCACAGCTGTTCTGCCTCAAGGAGGAGCTAAGGTTAACAAAAGGCAAAGGCTTGGGAGAAAGAGGAAATGTTTTCTGGATGCCTGGGGTGTGTGTGTGTGTGTGTGTGTGTGTGTGTGTGTGTGTGTGTGTGTGTGTGTCTGGATGCCTGGGGGAGGGGTGTGTGTGTGTGTGTGTGTGTGTGTGTGTGTGTGTGTGTGCCTGCATGCTTTAGGGAGGCCTCTGATGTGTCTAAGGAAAGGTTGAGGTACATGAGAAAGACTTGGATGGAGCAAATCTAAGATGGAGCCAGGCATGCCATCATACAGCTGCCCAGGATAGAGGGGACACTGTGGGACCAGTCAGTTGTGTGGAAAGAAGGCCCCCCCAGGCTGAGGACCTGGATCTGGAGCCCCTGGGAAAGGGCCTGGGATGTGTGAAGCATCTGGAACCAGCTGAGGGAAGCCAGGCCAAATCTGGCATCAGAGCTGTAACAGCCAGGAGCTTGGCTCTGAGTAACAGGAAGCAATTCTGGTTTATTTAAGCCGAAAAGACTATTATCAGAAGGATCTTGGGGAGTTCATGAAATAACCAGGCAGGCTGGGGAATTGGGTTCGGAAAGCAGGCCAAACAAAGGAAGCGGCAGGGCTATCAGGAAGATGGCCCGAGTCAGGCCCATGCAGTGAGAATCTCACTGCCAAGTTCAGGGTGCCCTGGCGGCCATAGCCTCTGCTACTGCTGCTGCTGCTGTTGCTGCTGCTGCTGCTGCTGCTGCTGCTGCTGCTGCTGCTGCTGCTTCTTTTTGGTAAATAAGATACTTTATATAATCACTGTGGTTTACAAAGTTGCTCATAACACAGTTCTTGCGGGCTTTCAATGTTTGAACACCAATCCCACCACCAAAGTAACCTTTCTTCCACTACTGTCCCCATTTATCAAACCACCCTCCAAGCCTGCCCCCTTAGCAGGCACACAAGAATTTATCTTATATTGCTTGTTGTAACTAAATGGCTAAAGGAATTACCAAAAATACTTCAGTAAAAGAAACTAAGTGAAAATTGTTATTATCTCACCATGGGGATATACTAAGCTGTTTGTTGCTACTTGAGCCTTCTGTGTTATTGTTTTTGTCTGTTGCATTTCTTTGGCGTCTATGTTACCTTCCCATGTAATTTGGTGTGTTCCTACTAGAATTTCAGTATTGTGGAAATTCAGTATTGCAGTATTGTAGCTGCATATGCGGTCGCATGGTCCAGACATTTTAGGATCTATCGTCTGGGCCAATGAGTTGAAAAGACCCCAAGGTTCTCAGCTTGGACACCGGGAGTACCTGAATATTTTCATGATTTGGTGTCTCTGCAGAGAGTGTTAACGAAATGGTGAACTTGAGCCATTGGTGTGGCTGTAATGATGGGTGTGAGTGTGGCTTCCAGGGTTTCTGCAGTTCCGAGGATGCTCCGGAGTTCTCAGCTGGGGGACCTGTGAACAAGTTTGTAAACCACAGTGTTTAAATTCCATGAATTTTAGCTGCTTGTCTTGCATCTCCCAGGAAATTTAGTCATAAATTGGTAGAGTAGGGCCAGGTGTTCTCCTATCATTCCTGGAATGCTATGTCAATGCCATGGGGATGGTCATCCTGGACCCCAAGGGATCTGTGTGTTCCCTGGCTCTCAGCTTCCCCACCTCTGGACACTGGGTCCTGGATGAGGTGTTGGTTGAACCAGAGTTGAATCCCTGCCAAACACAGTGGCTGCTGGGAGAGTGTCTAAGGGTGTTTGTTGTTGTTGTTGTTGTTGTTGTTGGTTTCTTTTTCTTTGCTTCACTGGCAAGAGACAAGTAGAAAGAGAGAGAATTTCTCAAACATGATGGTGGAGGTTGGGCCTGGGTCATTGGTCCACCTACCTAACCTAGAAAAATGCAGGGCAGCTGTTCTCAGGGAGTGCTAGAGACTTGGAGACCTCCAGAGAAAACCTGACCCTATCTTCCTTTCACCAGGATGATGGTATGATGATGGTGTGTGTGTGTGTGTGTGTGTGTGTGTGTGTGTGTGTGTGTACAGACACAAGTTATAGATGTGACATTAGAAACTCTGGGTTCAACTCCAAGTCCCCTCTGCCTGTTCTTTCTTTCTTTCTTTCTTTCTTTTTTTTTTTGCTTTTTGGTTCACACCCAGTGATGCTCAGGGGTTACTCCTAGCTCAGCACTCAGGAATTACTCCTCGTGGTGCTTGGGGGACCATATGGGATGCTGGGGATTGAACCCAGGTCGGCCGTGTGCAAGGCAAATGCCCTACAAGCTGTGTCCAACCCCTGTTCTCTATTTTGGAGCCTCAGAACCTTCTGCCCAACCTTTCAACATAAAGAGCCGTCATCCATGGTAGTTTCTGTGTAGTCTGGGCTGTCTGTCCAAAAGAGTCCCCAAGACTGCCAAAGCCCCAAATGCGATTGGCCTATGGTTCCATGTAATGGATAAGAGAGCAGGTTTGGGAGTTAGAGGTCAGGGTTGACCAGCACACATGTTGAAAGAAAATAAGGAATTGAGAGAAATTAAGGAACGTATGTGCAAGGTCAACTTCGGCCAGTTAGTGGGTTGACCTTGTATACATGTTCCTTAATTTCTCTCAGATTTAGTTTCCTTATGTGTGAGACAGAGCTGTGTAGCAGCAGGCGCCCATCCAAGGCCTATTGTACCTCTATGTTCCCAGATACCTTTGCAGCTCGGGCAGAGAAATGAATTTCATCAGTGAGATGCACTTGTGTGAGGTAGCAGTGAGGAACAGACTATGTGTCTGACACTCTGGCTGTAGCTGCTGAAGACATGCGGGCGTATGGGTGTGAGGGACAGAGACAGAGAGATGAAGAGACACACAGAGGGAACATTTTAGTGCCTGATTGGTCACTAGCTTTGGTGGCATTGAGAGGGACTGTGGTAGCAGTGGACAGCAGCTATACTATTGGACTTATGAAATCAACATTTCTCCCCTTCCGGGAATTCCTGTTGGTGGCAGAAATGGCAGCAATCTTGGCAGGCCAGCCTGGCAGCGATATAAGACTGTAAAGCCTGCTCCTCCTGGCCTTCCAATGATTCTGTAAGCACCTCATTTCCTGTGTTCAATCTGCACCCCTTTCCCCTCTCTTTTGTTGCTGTGGCTGAGTGATGACTGAAAGTTGTTTATGATGCTTCCCTGGGGTTCCATGCTTCAGTTGACGGTACTCACATATGCCTCTCACATTCCATGTCAGGGCCGGGGTTCCAGAGGGTAGAGCTGCCAGGATGGCGCTAGGCCCCCATGTTGTCACTGGGGCTTGAACTCATGGCTTCAGGCTTGCAAGATAGGCGGAGTCAGCCCCTGGGGCCCTGCGCTCAATCTCTTCTTGCTGAATCCAGACGGAGAGGATTTTATTTTTTTTTCTACAACCAAACTCTCACTGGTATAGAGGGAACATCTGTTGCTCTCACAGTCAGAATGGGAAGAAACAGTGTATAATCTCATCAACCCCTTTATGTAGAGTGGATGTCTTGTAAGAGGAGCACTATTGTTAGGGAGTACTGACATGAGAGGTGGAGCAGAGGAGGTAGCTCAGCCTTAGAGCACTTTTTGTTTTGCTTTTGGGCCATACCCAGTGATTCTTAGGGGTCATTCCTAGCTCTGCACTCAGGAATGACTCCTGGCAGTGCCCGGGAGGCCATATAGGATGCCAGGTTTCGATCCTGGGCTGGCCATGTGCAAGGCAAATGGCGTGTCTGCTGTCCTATTGCTCTGGGCCCTAGAACACTTTTTGGTGTGAGGCCGTGAGTTGATCTCCGGCACCACCAAAAGCCGAAAACAAAAGATCTTAAACGTTATACCAACCCTTGTAACTTGCCCCCTTCAATGTTGATATCTTCCTAGTCAGTTCTTGTTCAAGGAACTGCCAGGCAGAAAATCAGCCCCAAAGAAGTCAGGCGGCTTGGGAAGATTTCAGGTTGTAGGTATTAGGGTAGACTGGAGCGATAGCACAGTGGGTAGTGTGTTTGCCTTGCATGTGGCTGACCTGGGTTCGATTCCTTCCGTCCCTCTCGGAGAACCTGGCAAGCTACCGAGAGTATCCCGCTCACACGGCAGAGCCTGGCAAGCTCCCCGTGGCGTATTTGATATGCCAAAAACAGTAACGACAAGTCTCACCATGGAGGCGTTACTGGTGCCCGCTCGAGCTAATCAATGAACAACGGGACGACAGTGCTACAGTGCTACAGGTCTTAGGGTGGAATGGAGCTGCAGAACAAGGAATAACACTGCTCTAGGTGGCTACCACAGCATTCTCCCCTCCCTGTGAGAGTTCCCGCCACCAGCAGCCCCTAGTTCATGAAACCCCCATTCCCCCCAACCCCTCCCAGTTCACCCTTATCACAAAGTCCGTATCTCCCTTCCCACTGTCTACTGTCTCAGCGCTGCCTTTGTGTGGTGAATAACATTCTCCAAGCTCTGGCCTTGGCCTGAATCCTGCCAAAGAGCTGAGAAGACGCAAGTGCTTCGAATTATTTGGGAAGCTCAAAACACACGGAACTGGCAACTCGAAGGCACTGGGCGCAGGAGAACATGGAATGAAAGGGTCTGCAGGGGCGATCTTGGAGGTGCGGGCGGGGGTGGGGACTCTGATTGTTTTTCTTTTTTCAGTTTGATTTTGGGCAACTCTCCACGGTGCTCGGGGATTACTCCTGGCTCTGCACTCAGGAATCACTGGGGGGGCAGGGGGGCCCCCATGGGGTGCCAGAGATCAAACCCATCTGCTATATGCAAGGTAAGTACCTTACCCACTGTCCTATCATCTCTCTGATCCCCCAATTGCTTTTCTACCTTCCTTGATTCAATCCCCCCTCACCGAGTGCTCCCTCCCATCTTCTTTCCCGCTACAAAGCGGGGACTCTCTGTAGTCTGAGGGCCCAGGCAGGTGGCCCTTGGGGTGATGACTGGACTTGAGCTTGGGCTGGGGCTTGGCTGCCTGAACAATCCAGGCTGTCCTCCAGCCCATCAGGGGGCTGGAGGCTGAGTGGGCAAGATAAAGTGTTTCAGTGGTTTGCAGGAGCCCTAATCAATTGTAAGGCAGGGCGAAGCCCTCGGGGACAGATAAAGGCAGCCGGCTCTCCGAGCCTAGTTGGAGCCAACGTCTGTGTGGTTTGAACTTTTGTGTGGTTTCGACAAGTTGGCCCAGCTTTGCCTGGGCGGTTTACAATTTCCAAACTGCGATACTGAGGCGAACGGCCGTGCACTTGGACCCCGCAAGGCACCCCTGAAGTAAAATAGGTGGCCTGTCCCCTCAGCCCATGCCGTCCTCCAGGCTAAGGGAAGAGACGTGGCAAATCCAGGCCATCCCTGGTTCTCTCTGCTAGAGACTCTAATTTTTTTTTTTTTTTTGTCTAGGCATATTGAAAAGTATTTTTGTGTTTTTGTAAGACAGTGGAGACGGTTTGGCCAATTGCTCCCTCGCCTCCAAGACAGGGGGTACCAAGACAGGAGGTACCTTTGGTCAGGGAGTGCAAGCAGGCTCGGTTCTCTGCTCTGGGTTGCCAAGTCGAAAGCCAAATGCCCACTTTCAGATTCCCTAAGCAGTCAGGGAAGTCACTGGGCCAGGCAGTCACCGGGCACAAAGGCAGCCCGGGACACTGGGGACACCGCCTGGAGCTTGGCTGCATTGCGCCGGGAGTGTTTTTTTCCCCCCTCCCCCACCCTCTTCCAGCTCTGAGGTTTCTGGTTTAACCTCTGAAGCGCTGGAGGATTTGGAATGCTTGCCACCACCAAAGCTTTGGGTTGACTTCAGGCGAGACTGAGCCCCCCATCTGTGCACCACCTGTGGGCACAGCGTGTGTCAAGGTCTGTTGCACTTGAGCACAGGAGAACAAGACTGTCAGACAAGGTGAAGGGATGCAGGGCCGGCAGGACCCAGCTGACAATGCTCAGTCCTCTGGAAGCCAGTGCCAGCCTGCAGGGGTGGGTGTGGGGTAGCCAGACCCAACCGGAAACACGTTCCTCTCCGGAGGGGTAACTTGGCTGCCTGGTATCTCTCAGCTATGCCTGCACCCTCCAGGGACCTGTCTGCCTCCACAGAAGGTGGGGACAGAGGGAGAGGCGAGTGTGGAGCGAGAGAAAGGGAAGTGGGAAGAAATTGGTCACGGAAGAGGCTATTTTTATTCTTCGCTACAGCTGCGTGCATTTCTCTGACCAACTAGGCAGCGAAAATTAAGCTGGCGACCGCTGAAAACAGGCCTGAAACTTGTGGTGTGGGGGGTGCCGGGGGTGGGGGCGTGGGAGGTTCATAGGAAAGGGGTAGAGGGGGGAAATCCCTGGGGATTGGGCCAACCTCGGCTTCTAGAAGCCTTCAATATGCAGAACCACCCCTACTGCCACCCAGAAGCTGCCATCTAGGCTTTCAGAAAGGGGCCTTTCCTTTCTGTCTGACATTTGGGGGCACTTTCCAGCTAAATCAGGGGACTTTCATCAATTGTCTTCATGGTCAGGCCTCAGAGGAGAGCCTTATCTTTCCCATCAGGAGACAGGTCCTTCTAGGTGGTGTCAGTGTCCATGGCCACTTCAGCACCTGGAGAAACTGGCAGATGTCCCAAACAGGAAACTGAGATTGGGGGCGCTGGAGCCCAAGAGTGAGAATTCTTGAAGGTTGTGATGTTCTGGATTCACAGTTTCCAAAGTGTGGTCTGGGGATCCCTGCCTATCTTCAGACTGTTCATTTCTTTCTTTTGTGGTGCCAGGGATGGAACCCAGAGCTTCACACATGGGAGGTGGGCCATGTGTTCTACCACTGAGCCCCAGCTCAGGCCCCAGATTGTCTTTTCTAACTGCAAAGCACTATGAGACTGGATTTCCATATACTTCAACCAAAACAACCTATCACAACAGATTGGCTGCTGAAACAGCAATAAGAAAGCAACTGTCTTCCTTTACGCCTGATAGTTGGGAGGTCTGCAAAACTGTAAAATGATGCCACTTTCTTTCCTAAATTTCTTCTTCTTTTTTCCTTCATAATATCATGCTGTTGATGTTCGTATGGGTACTCATTATCAATTGCCATAGAACCAACAACCCCAAACTTTCATGGCGGAGAACCATAAACATTGATTGTCTTTCCATCTCTGTGGCTTGGGAGTCTGGGAGCAGCTAACTTGGCTGCGTGGTACTGGCTCAGTGATGCTCATGAGGTTGGGATCCAAGCATAGTCCAGGGCTGTAGTCAATTCAAAGTCCAAGGTGGAAGGAAGGACCCACCTCTGGGCTTCCTCACGTGGCTGATGGCAGGCCTCAGATTTTTGCTTCCCGGGCTTTTCTACTAGGTTTACTCCACACAGAGAGAAAGGCAGCACCTACAGTAGAAGCCTTCTGAAAATCTTATTTTGGAAGTGACTTCCCATTACTTCTGTTCTGTCTACATGAGGTGAGTCAGTAAGTCCAGGTCACATTCAGTAGGAGGGGATTACTCAAGAGTGGATGAGGTCAGGCAGTGATAACTGGGTATCATCTTACAAGCTCCCTGCCATGCCTATAATGAGTTTATTAATGTTGATTTTATATCAAGTAGTAAAGATATACTTTAAAATTTTCTCGATTTTCATTTTAATAAAAATGTTGTTAGATATGGCCAATATTAACAAAAGCTTTTAGGAGTCCTTGGTAATAAATTACTAAGTAAAGGGACCCCAATATCTAAAGGTTTGAGGTCCTCTAGGTGTTGTGGTATCTATGGAAGAAGCACCTTGGGAAACACATGGAAGTCAGTCCACCTAGTTATCCATCCATCCACCCACCCATTCATCCACCCATCCATCCATCCATCCATCCATCCATCCATCCATCCATCCATCTATCCTTCCACCATCCATACTCATCTGCCCATCTATGCCTCCATCCACCCACCCATTTCCACACATCCATCCACCCATCTCTCCTGTCCATTTACTCATCTATCCTTCCACCTATCAAAGCTTTGGGCAACTTTGCCCCTTCTCTTTTGCTGTAAAAACTTAGGACCTTGCTAGGATTAGGAAAACTTGAAATGGACTGACTTGAGGCTTGTGGTTTGGAGGGTGTGACTATGTCTCTGTAGGAGAAGCTTTCCTGTTAGATTCTATTATTTCTGATTGGCTCTGGTTGGGCCAAAGCCCAATGTTAAGCACTTTTTTTGCACTGAAAGAACCCCAGGTTCCTGGCCGGACAGTTGGCCAGTGCAGTCTGAACAATAGAATTCATTCCAGTCTTTAGCATACTTGGTCTTCATTACCTTACTAAAGCACACACACACACACACACACACACACACACACACACACACACACACACACACCCATGACATTTCTCTGCTATTTTCTGTATATGTGATGTATATTATTTGTATGTTCCTCATACAAACATGCTTGCTGTTCTCCCTATGACTATGTGAAATTTCCTGAAAACAAACAAACAAACAAACAAACAAACAAACAAACAAACAAACTACTAGAATATATGTGAACGGTTAGATCACTTTACCTCTGCTGGGCATAAAACCAGATCCCAGGGGCTGGAGCGATAACACAGCAGGTCGGGTGTTTGCCTAGCACATGGCCGAGCCGGGTTCGATTCCCAGCATCCCATATGGTCCCCTGAGCACCACCAGGAGTAATTCCTGAGTGCAGAGCCAGGAATAACCCCTGTGCATCGCCAGATGTGACCCAAAAATGCAAAAAACCAAACCAAACCAAAACAAAAAACAAACCCAGATCCCTTAGTTCTTCTATTTGAAGTTATTTTCCAGCTGTGTTAGTGGCCATCCTTCACAATAGAAGTGGTTTCATTGCCAGTAAAGTTCCTTTTATATTATTGCCCTTATGTTTTTTTTATTAGTTTATTTGTTTTGTTTTGGTTTTGGGTCACACCCAGTGATGCTCAGAGGTTACTCCTGACTCTTCACTCAGGAATCAGTCCTGGCAGTGCTTGGGGAACCATGTGGGATGCCTGGGGTAGAACCCAGGTTCGCTGCATGCAAGGCAAGTGCTCTACCTGCTGTACTATCTCTCTAGCCCTGTTCCTGTGCTTTTTCTAGAATGACAAACCTGTCCATATTCATCCACCCACCCATACCTCCATTCGCTCACCTGCTATCTATCCATCCATCCATCTACCTATCCACCCACCCGTCCATCTTGCCTCTACCCACCTCACCACTGATCCAATCAAAATCTTTCAACCACAGGCCGAGGATTGGTGCTTTAAGAATGAGTGAGACTGCTTCTGACTACCTTATGGCACTTAAAAGAATTAACAGATGTTTTAGTTAAGTTTAAGTGTTAAGTTTGACACTTAGCAAGTAAATATGATGAATTTTAAAATAATAATTTAAGTTTGTGATGATTTGGGATTCCAATGCCTGAAGCACCCAAAAGTCAGACTCTCCAATGGGCCCCATTTTGGGGGGCAAAACACTATAGTCAGCCCAGACTGGGGGTGGGTTTCAGGGCCTAGGAGCAGGGATTGTGTTTTGACTGTGCTCAGATGGCATGGAGTCTTGGTAGGCCAGAATTATTTAGAGTAATGTGTCTCAACTGGGGACTGATGGCCACCCTGTAGACCCCCAGAACAACCCAATGGGAGCCACAGGTGAAAATTGGACAATGACGGGAGGACTGGCATGAGACTAAGGAGCTGACTGCTAGGATAGGAGGCACGGACAGAAACAAATTTCAAACGGGGCTGGTGGGGGAAAGGTTGAGAACCATTGCTTTAGTGTATCTCGGGTTGTTTGAACTGATTGAAGGTAATGCCTTGCATCAAACTCCAGGCTTCCTACATGCAAAGCCTCCGTTCTACCCCCGAGCTACATCCCTGGGCCATCTTTCATTAAAAAAAAATTCTTGTTGGTGTTTGGGCCATACCCAGGGATGCTTAGGGCTTATTCCTGGCTCCATGCTCAGGAATCACTCCTGGCAAGCTTGGGGAACCATATGGGGTACTGGGCATTTAACTTGGGTCAGCTATATGCAAGGCAAGAACATTATCCCCTGTACTATTTCTCTGGTTCTCCTCATTCAATTTTGGTCCTTCTCTCCCCAAGTTTTTCGTTAAAGCACAGCCTCCTTTTGGAGTTTAGGGCCATTGTGAGGGAGAAGTCATTCAGCCTTGGCCTGAAGACCAGGGACTTGAGTGCTGCAGGACTTGGGATCTGAAAGGCTTTTGCAGCCAAGTTCTGATTTCTCAGTTCAGTTGCCCTATTCTTAGAGCCGGGACTCCAGGAGCTGAACTGCCATGCTCTGACTTTTATCTCAATACTGGAGGAGCCTCCTGTGCGACTGGCAGTGTCCCTGTGGGTCCTGGTGCCAGGCATCCTTAGGAAAGGCTGGTTCGGGGGCAGAAAGAAGGTTCCCAGGGCTGAAGCACAAGCTTGGCATGCAGGAACTCTGGTTCTATTCCCAACACCACATGATTGTCCAACACTGTGGGGAGATTGTCCAACACCCCCTCCTCTAGTTCCCAAACTATTCAGAGAGCACTTCCAAATATGTGCCAATCTCCTTCCTTCCTTCCTTCCTTCCTTCCTTCCTTCCTTCCTTCCTTCCTTCCTTCCTTCCTTCCTTCCTTCCTTCCTTCCTTCCTTCCTTCCTTCCTTCTTTCCTTCCTTCCTGTTTGTTTTTGGGCGATGCTCAGGGTTGACTCCTGGCTCTATGCTCAGGAATCACTTCTGCTGGGGCTCAGGGGACCATATGGGGTGCCGGGGATCAAACCCCAGGTGGCCACTACAAGGGCCTACTCACTGTATCATCACTCCGGTCCCTGACTGGGTTCTTTGAGCAGCTTGTCAAACACCTTAAGTTTGAGCTGTAGAGGAAGATGAGGACAGAGAGAGGTGGCTTATGAGGATGCAGGAGGCTGGCTTGGGGATGGAAGGAGTACCGAGTCCTCTTACTTCTGGCCAGTTAAGAGAGGAGCCCCCGAGCTCCTCTTCCAGCTCCTGAAAGTCATAGAGAAGTGGGGTTTCTTCTGGCGCTGTAAACCAGGCCGACTTGCAGCAGCTCCCAGTCCTCCTAAGCCAGACCTCTCTGGGATAAGATGAGGCAGAGACAATTTATTTTTAGTTTAGGGTCACATCCGGCGGTGGTCAGGACTTTTTCTTGGGCTCTGGGCTCATCACTGCTAGTATGTGGTGCCAGGAATCCAACCTGGGTCAGTGTGTTCAAGGCAAACAGCTGGAGCCCTGTGCTAGCTCTCTGGCAAGGGGGTGCTTTTTCAGGGGAGAAGTGTTGCTTCAAATGGCACAATTCCCACGCTCCACTGTGTTCCGAGCTTGGCTCTAGGTCCTAGGTGTGACTGTGGATGGGATCTTAGCCCCATGCTGGGACAGCTTCAACCCCTCGTTTGGCTCTTCCGGGGGAGAACCAGTACTTCTTTGTTTGGGCTTCAGACATCATGGTGGAAGAAATCTGTGAACTAGCACTAACCAGCTTATTTGCCTGTGACCTCTGAAAGCGTCGTCCTGACCTGTAGCGTCAGACTCACCAAGGAAGTCATCAGAAATGTGATTTCAAAAAAACTTTTGTGGTTTGGCGGCCACTCCCTGTGGCACGGTTCAGGAGCTATTCCTGGTTCTGTGCCCAGGGGTCACTCCTGGCATCACTGGGGGGGGGACTATATGTAGTACCAAAAATCGAACACACTGTTCTGTCCTGCTCACCCCTACACCTTTTTGACTGGAGAGATAGTTCAATGGGCTGAGCATAGACTTTGTCTAAAGGTGGCCCAGTTCTGTTCCTGGCATCTCATGGTCTTCTGAGTATCTCTGGGAGTGACACCCTCTATCCCTTGCAAACATAGAGCCAGGAGTACTGCTGGGTGTGCACCTTCCCCCAAAAAAGCAAATTTTCTGGAGCTACCACAAAGGTATCAAGTCTAACTCTTTGAGGTAAAGTTGCAAGAGGGGGTGGGGCCTGAGAATCTGTATTTATTCATTGAGTTAGTGGTTTTGGGGCCATACCTGGTGATGCTCAGGGGTTCGTCCTGGCTCTTTGCTCAGGAATCAGTCCTGGTGATGCTCAGGGGACTATACGGGATGCCAGGGATTGAACCAGGGTCAGCCGTGTGCAAGGCAAGTGCCCTACCTGCTGTATTATCACTCCAGCCCCACTGTTTCTTATATTTTAAAATTCCAATTTAAGAGGGGATACGAAGGGCTAGGGAGATAGTGTGTGCCTTGTGTATACAAGAACCTGACTTCTATCCCCAAGGCTGCATAGTTCCCTGCACATTATAGGGTATAGCCTTAGAGCCTCCCAACATTGAACCTCCTGGCCTGATTTGCTAAGAAACTCTGGGAGGGGACCCTGGGCCATTTGAGCACTGCTTTGAAGTCCTCTTAATAAAAAGCAAAGAAACAAAAGGAAAAATGAACTTTAGAAGGGCTAAGGAACTCTACTAGGATTGTAAAACCAGTGAGGGCCCAGAACTCGAGTATTTGATCAGAGGAATCATGTTTTCTCTTGTCTCTCCTCCCTCCACCCCAATCCTTACTCTTCCATCCTTCAGTCTAGCTTCCGTCTCAGAAGCTAGCAGATTTAGCCACAGAGGGATATTAGCTGTGGAGTCTGCAAAGAGAGTATTGCTGTTTGGACTCCACTTTCCTGAGGAAACAGAACCTCAGGAGGTATGACTCCCACATCTGTATTTTTTCTTTATTTAAACCCCATGGTTTACACAGTGGTTCACGATGATTTGTTACAGGCATTCAATATTCCAACACCAATCCCACCACCACTATAACTGTTCTGCCACCATTGTCTCCATTTTTCCTAACCACCTCTTCAAGCCTGTCCCCATAGCGGGCCCACAATAATTTATTTTATGTTGCTTGTTATCATTAAATGCCTAATGGAATGATCCAAAAATACTTCATTGAGAGAAAATTTGCGAAAGTTGTTGGGTCTTACCATGAGGACATTAAGTCCTTGTCTGAGGGTTTGCTAGTCCAGTCTCACTCTCTCTCTCTCTCTTTTTTTTTTTTTTGCTTTTGGGTCACATCTGGCGATGCACATGGGTCACTCCTGGCTCTGCATTCAGGAATTACCCCTGGCAGTGCTCAGGGGACCAAATGGGATGCTGGGAATTGAGCTTGGGTTGGCCGAGTGCAAGGCAAACGCCCTACCCACTGTGCTATCGCTCCAGTTCAAGTTGAGTCTTTTTTGTTAATGTTTTTGTTAGTTGACCTTAGTTGACTTCTATGTTACATTTCTATCCAATCTGGTGTGCTTCTACTGGGATATTAGTATTGTAAAGTTTGGAGACGTTGCTCCAGAAAATTCAGGATATTTAATTGGGCAGTGAACGTACATGGCAGTGGCTATGGGATGTGGGTGCAGCTGCCAGGGGTTCCGAAAATACAGGGAGGTGTGAGGAGGTTGCTCCACCCTGACTCTGAGAGGGCCCAGAGTAGCACTGTAGCACCATCGTCCCATTGTCCATAGATTTTGCTCAAGTGGGCACCAATAACGTCTCCATTGTGAGACTTGTTGTTACTATTTTGGCATATCAAATACGCCACGGGTAGCAGGCTCTGCTGTGCGGGCGGGATACTCTTGGTAGCTCGCTGGGCTCTCCGAGAGGGACAGAGGAATCAAACCCGGGTCGGTCGTGTGCAAGGCAAACGCCCTATGTGCTGTGCTATCGTTCCAGTCCAGAGTAATCAGCAAAAAAAACCCTGTATACCTGAAATTTTCAGCATTTTGGCATGTCTGTGGGGCTCAGTTGTGAGGTAGTGGAGTTTGGCTGTAGGCATGGTGGCAGTTGTTGCCGTGTGAGTATGGCCGCTGGTGGCTTTGGTAAGGCAGGGAAGTTGCCCTTTTCCCCTCCCAAGATCACCTCGGAGGTCTCAGTTGGGATTGGTGTATCTGCGAAATCTTCTGCATCTGTACTTTCTAGTATTCTACTATTCAAAATGTTTCTGCCCAATGCATTTGCATGAAGGTGTTAGTAATGGGACGTGTTACCTTTCTCAGGCTCTTTGCATTTGCAGAAAGAACCAAGGGCATAAAGCAGTGAATTGCAGGAGATTCTAGCAAGTGGGAGCCCAGCTTTTGATCTCCTTTCTCCCACCTGCAGCAGATTTATGGCTCTCACACATCCTGCTAGGAATCTACCCAGCAGTCTGGCTGGTGTTTCTGAATGGGCTATGTCTGTTTAAAGGGATTAAGGGGCAAATGTGTGTGTGTGTGTGGGGGGGGTGGTTGTGTGTTTGTGTGTGCGTGTGCCTGCGTGCCTCTGTGTGTGAAGGCCTAGAAGAACCTGAGTGAATCATTTTTTCATGCTTTTAAGCCATCAATCTTGCCCACAGATGGCTAACTTTCTGAAACCAGTAATCACCATAAAGTTCCATTTTAATAAGCTAGAAAAACCCAAATTCTTCAAAGAAATTTTTTTTAAAAATTTTAAGCATTCAAGAATAAGGGGGCAGGGCTGGAGTATTAGTACAGTGAGTAGGACGTTTGCCTTGCATGTGGCTGACTCGGGTTCGAGCCCCAGTACCCATATGGTCCTCCAAGCACCACCAGGAGTAATTCCTAAGCATCACTGGGTGTGGTCCCCAAACAAAAAAACAGCCAAATAAAAAAGAATAAGGACCCGGGGCTGTGGCTCAACAATAAAGCACATGCCTTGCATGGTTGAGACTTGTGTTTTGTCTCCAGCACAGCCAAAAAAGGAAAAAAAAAAAAAAGGCAAAGGCTCTCCTCTATCCTCAACCCTTTCCCATCCATGTCATATGCAGCCACAAAAATTAAGGTGGGGAGGCTGGAGCGATAGCACAGTGGGTAGGGCCGTTTGCCTTGCAGGCAGCTGACCCGGGTTTGATTCCCAGCATCCCATATGTTTCCCTAAGCACCACCAGGAGTAATTCCTGAGTCCAGAGCCAGGAGTAACCCCTGAGCATTGCCAGGTGTGACCCCCTCAAAAAAAATTAAGGTGAGCCAAGGAGAGAGCTCAAAGGGCTAGTGGGCACATGTTGCATGCTAGAGGCCTGGGGTCCATCCCCAGGCACCTCATGGTTCTCAGAGCTCAGCCATAAGTTACAGATATAAAACATTTCCCGGGAAATCATTTCCCAGGAGCCGGAGAGTTAGTACAGCAGGAAAGGCACTTACTGTGTCACTGGCCAACCCAGGTTTGATCCCCGGCACCCCCTAGAGTCCCCCGAGTAACACCAGGAGTGTGATCCCTGAGCACAGATGTAAGCCCTGAGCACTTCCGGGTGTGGCCTCCTCCACAAAAGAGAAAAAAAAATCGTAATTGAAATAGTCTGTGAGAACCCACAACATCTAGGACGTGAAAAGATTTAGATGGTGACCTAGGGGACAGCTGCTTCCCCCCATTGTGACAATTGACTCTTTCTTTATTTTTTGGTCCCAGGGCTGCATCCATGCCAAGCACACACTCTCCAACAGAGTGACACCCGGCCCTTAGTGGAGAAAAACACAAGGTCTCCCTATAATGCTGTTTTATAAATGACAGGTGTGCCTGTCCCTTGCTTCCTGTCCCTGCTGAGGGCCACAGTGTGTCTCAACCCTTTAGGAAGTGGCATACTTATGGGCAGTGGGCTTCCAGGAACAAAGGTGACCCTGACACATTCCACAGATCCTCTATTTACACCCCAAACCCAGTATAATTGGACCTGGACACTTTTGAAGTTCCTAGAGCCAAGTGGCAGTAGTTTGAAAAGTCCTCGATTTGCATGATGAGGACCTGGTTGGAGGTGACCTTTTTCCTTCCCCTGGGTCCTTAGTTTGAAAAGACAAATTCTTTTCAGTGCCATCCCCAGCCAGGAAGACCAACTCACAAAGTCAGAAAAGCAGAAAAGGCCCATGAAGTCCCAGAATGATTGGATTCATCTGTCAGGCACCCTTCGGCCCAGGAGTTTTGTTCTGCAAAGGCCAAATAGGTGGCTCTTCTTTCCTCTCAAGCTTTCCCCCAGGTTCCTGACCTGGGGCATGTCAAAGAGCCAGGAGGCTTGGCTAGGAGCTTAGGAAGGCCAGGAGACAGCCAGCGGACTCGAAGCCAGAAAATGAGCTGAGCTGCGCTGTGGGCCTGTGCGCGGGGCAGGGAGGCTGTGTTGATTGCCGCTCGTCTATCTTTCTTCCCAGCTGAGCCGCAGCAGCTCTGCAGAAATCATGCACATTCCCAGAAATAAGTAGACCTGTGTGCACGGCGGATCTAAAGCTTGATGATTTCCTGCAGCCTGCAGAGGGGCCCCAGGCCTGTGGCCTGTGCGCGTGGATTTGTCCAGCCCACAAGGAGCCGGCTTGGCGGTCAGCTTGGCTCTGGGCAGTAGTCTTGTTCCTCCCCGATGCACCGCCATTGCCCGGCCCATCCCCACCCCCACCCTGCTTTGCAGTTACCTGCCTTCCGTCCTTCAACAACTCACCTGCTTCTGTGAGCTTCCTCAGGCTTAGCCATCCTCGAAAGCAAAGCACCCGCTTTCCTTGAGAGCAACACCACCCGAGAACTTTCTGGAAGGAAATGTTCTGTGTTGTCCCATGAGTACTTCCAAGGTGGTTAGGGCAACCGAGGAAGTGTATTTCCGGCTTTACTTAATTATTTTTCATTGCAATAACCACGTGTAACTAGAGGCTGCCACATTGGGCAGCTGAGGGGCAGACGATTCAAATCAAGTGCAAGAGCTTGGGAAGGCCAGCAGCCACCCAGCAGCTGGTTAAGTCAAGTGCAGAGACCCTGGTTTGGAAGGTGTCTTTCATTGATCATAAACACCCCCAAAATGCTGATCAGAAAAACCTTTTGCCCAAGCAAAACTAAATCAATGGATTAGACCCTTGAGAGAATGTCAGTAGTATCCCAAGAGGGCACTTTTAAGTCTGGAATGGGTGATTTTGTTTGTTTGGGGGCCACAATCAGCCATGCTCAGGGCTAAGGGATCAACCCTGGTGTTGCTCAGGAGACCATATGGGGTGACAGGAATTGCACCTGAGTTGGCCATGAGCAAGGCAAGCACTCTCCCCACTGGACTATTGCTCCAGCCCCTGCACTGGATAATTTTGAAATGGGGTCCTTCAGGCATGAAACTAGGATAGGGAAGAGTTCATGATCAAATACTTATGGATTGTGACCACGAAGAGGCGAAGGTCTTCTAGGAAATATTGATGAACTTTCTGTGGGTCCTGCCAGCAAGCTATTTTAGTTGGTTCACTCTTTAGTTTAGTTGTTCCAGGAGCAAGTATTTTTTAACGGCAAATAGCTTATTTTTGCTTGCCCTCAGTATTATTTTAACATGGGGACAGCAATAGTATGCCTGGTTGCAATATTGTTTAGGGATAAGGAGTAACAAATGACTCACAAAACTGAGTCTTACGACCACAGACATTTATGATCACACAGCTTCTGAGGGGCAGGAGTTTGGGAAGAACCATGCTGGGTGGTCCTGGCTGGGGAGCCTCTCATGAGACTGTAGCTCTGACACGTTGAGGGGGTTTCTAACATTCATCTTGGAGCTTTACCTGGGAGGGGGCACCTGCTTTCAAGAGGGCTCGCTGACATGGCTGGTGACATGACAGTGACTGTTGGCACAAGGGTTCAGCTCCTTACCTAGTGGGCTCCTCCAATGGGGTTGCTTGAGCATTTGTCTGGGCACGACAGTCAATGTCCACCAGAAGCAAGTGTTTGTGACTCACAGTGTCTGTGACTTAAGTCTTGGAAGTCTCACTTTACCATTCCCAGGATATCCTATAGGTTCCATAGCTCCACGTGATTTAGGGTTGGCGATGACTATCTGGAGGGAGCTGATGTCCGAGAGCAAGAGTGGGTGGGGACCAGAGCAATAGCACAGTGGGTAGGGCGTTTGCCTTGCACGCAGCTGACCCAGGCTCGATCTCCGACATCCCATATGGTTCCCTGAGCACCTCCAGGAGTAATTCCTGAATGCAGAGCCAGGAGTAAACCCTGAGCATTGCAGAGTGTGGCCCCAAAAAGCCAACAAATAAAACAAAGGAAAGAAAGAAAGAAAAAGACTCCATTGAAGAGACTCACTTGTAGAGTGCTCTGGTGAAGAGACCCTTGGGGCTGAGTCAACTGCTGCTTCTGTGTCTGATGCCTGCGTTGGAAGAACTCCAGAACTTGGTGGGCTGGAGAGTCTCTGCATAGACCTTGCACCTCCCTATAGCATGGTGACCTCAGCATAGTAGGTCCTCACCATGGCTTGGGGGTTCAAGTCTGATTTTTTCCAAAAGAGATGGAAGCAATATGGACTTGGATGACCCATCTGGGGGAGTCAGCCAGCATCGATTCTACTCTGTATTTATCTTGGAGGGAGCAAGATTTGGGGTCCTACCTGGCAGTGCTCAGGGGTCATTCCTGGGAGTCCTCAGGGGACTTACTTTACCTGCTGTACTATTTCCACTCCACTCTATGAATCAAAGTGTCCCCAGCCTACCCGACTGGCTCAGATCCGGTCTTTAAATAGGGAACATCAATGTCACATTATAACAGAGCCATGGGCTGGAGGATAGTGTTAAGGCCCATTTTTAAAAAATTGAATCACCATGAGCTACACTAACAAAGCTTTCATGTTCGAGTTTCAGTCATGCAATGATCGAACTCTTGTCCCTCTACCGGTGTACATTTTTTACCACCAATGTCCCCAGTATCCCTCCTGCCATCCCCACCTCACCCTTCCCCCTGCCTCTACGGCAGACAGTTACCCTCTTACTCTCTCTTTACTTATGGGCATTATGGTTTGCAATACAGATAATGAGAGACCATCATGTTTGGTCCTTTATCTACTTTCAGCACACATCTCCCATTCCAGCAATCCCTCCAACCCATCATTGACTAAGTGATCCCTTCTCTATCCCAGCTGGTTAAGGTCATTTTTGGAGAAAAATACAGCCTTGCTTCACACCTGTTTCCCTTGGCTTTGGTCTTTGGTGGGTGGAAGTCAGTGGGGTCAGGGAAATTTGGGCCCCGGGCACACCAAGTCTTCACATTGTTGGACAGTTCCAGTTGAACTTATTAGCTAGTTTCTGTTGGCTTGTTTTTGCCCTATCATAGGTCACTGGCTCAAGTACAAGTTGATTGAGACTCATAAGGAAGATGAGGTGAAGGGGCTCCCAGTATCTCAGAGATGGGCTCAGAAGCCTTACTTCCTGTGTGACATTGGGCAAACCCTGTCACAGTGGGCCCTGGGAAATGGGAGTCATTGTAGTAGCGATCATTGCCTTCCCTGCTTCTTGTCCAACTTGACTTCAGGCATCGATGCCACTGTCTTCCTTATACCCAGTAATGAATTTCCCCCCAGCTAAGTGGCCTAGAGTGACAAGTCTCTTTCTTTTTCCTTTCTTTCCCTTTTCCTGGTTTCTCTGGCTCAGAAAGTTTGAGCTTGAGCTGGGAAGTTGCGGCTCAGGCCCTTCAAGAAGTAGCCACCAGGTACGGGCTGGTGGAGCTGGAGCGATTGTACAGAGGGTAAAGAAGGCGCTTGCCTTGCACACGGTTGACCCAGATTCGATCCCTGGCATCTCCTAGGGTCCCCTGAGCGTCACCAGGAGTGATTCCTGTCTGCCAAGCTAGGAGTAACCCCTGAGCATTGCCTAGTGTGGCCCCCAAACCCAAACCCAACCAAACCACAACAAAAATTAGTGATGGACCCTGAGGCTACACTTACAGGAAATGCTGGGGGTCGGGGGAGGCCTAGCTCTGAGTGTCTTCCCAGCACGGTGGCTGGCAGCACCTATGGCAGGTTGATGGAAGGGAGAATCCGGGTCTGCCCTGGGCCTGGCTCGCTGGCTAAAGCCTCGTGTGTGGCGCAGAGCTATCTCGGAGGGGTTCAAAGACTGCCGCTTTGGTGCTTCTGCCCTCGCTCCTTTGCATTTCTCTGCAAGGTCTTTTGATGTCTGTGTCTATGTCAACATCAGGCTCAGGGTTTCAAAGAGGACCCCAAGGTTGTGGGAAGGAGAAAAATAAAGAGAAAAATCAGAGAGAGAGAGAGAGAGAGAGAGAGAGAGAGAGAGAGAGAGCCAGCTGCCCAGGCTCGGGGCCCAGCTGCCCCTCCTGACTGGAAATGCTGCTTCTAAAGCTTGACCTTGAGTTTCTGGTGCCTTCTGGGAGGGTGGTAGTGGGAGGTGACATTCAGGGAAACCCAGACAACTGTCCTCCAAGGCAGAGGGCAGGAACCAAATGCTGGGAGTCGGTCACATTCCATGGAGAGAAGCCAAGGGGCCCAGGACTCAGACTGAGCTGAAAAGACCAGATCAAAGTTGGTGTTCTCGATTAGGGAGCAAACGGCAGAGGCTTGAAGGTGGAGAGGTGGGAAAGTGGGGAACACCCCCCCAAGAAGACAGGGAGAAACAGAGGCAGCTGGGAGAAGGAGGAGTGGGCCTGGGGTGGGGAAGATAAAACTGGAGGCCTGGCAGGTGCCTGGCAAAAAGTCATGAGGGATGGTGGCGCTGGGCAGGGCTTTCAGGCTAGGGTGGATTTTCCTGACTCTGTGTTGGAAAGAATCTGAGACCAGACTCTGAGATCGGATCACACAGCCAGATTCCGTGAGAGGGGAGGAGGCAGATGAGCGCCTTTCCTCTGGCTCAGGGATGCAGCAGAGCTGTAAGGAGGATTAAAGCATTTGCTCTGTGTCCTGGGGCCAGAGAAAGGGGCAGAAAGCCTCGGAGGGGGTGTCTTCAAATGCAGCCTATCTGGGGATGGAGAGGGGACCCCACCGCCTGCAGCTTCCGGTAGTCTGCTCTGCAGAAAATTATGCAGCGGTGCGTGTTTGTGGGCCTTTGCACAGAGACCAGCACCCAGGCTCCAGGTTCAGGGAAATGTAGCAGCAGCTTTTCTATGAGATCCTGTCGATGGCAACATCAGGCCCGGGACCTCGTGCTCCAAAGTGCCCATCAGACTCCTGTCTCCATCCCACTTCCCTGCTCCACCCTCTTAATAAGCTGCTTCCATGCAGGCAAGTTCTTCCGGTTTTGTGGGGTTGTCCAGGGCCTCTGGGAGGAGGCTGGGAGTAGTAGCAAGTTTGGGTAGGTCTGTGAGCAGCTGGTTTTTCGGAAGGTGGGGTAGGCGGGTCCTCAGAATGTTCAAAGTGGCAGGGGCTGGAGCGATAGCACAGTGGGTAGGGCATTTGCCTTGCATGCGGCCGACCCGGGTTCAATTCCCAGCATCCCATATGGTCCCCTGAGTATCGCCAGGGATGATTCCTGAGTGAAGATCCAGGAGTGACCCCTGTGCATCTCTGGGTGTGACCCAAAAAGAAAAAAAAAGTGTTCAAGGCGGGGGTATATGGGGAGGTGGGCAAGAGACAGGGAGATCAGAGGTTTGGATCAGGGCACTGGAGAGATAATAGTTTTATAGGGTCCTTGCCTTGCATGCTGCTCACCCTTGTTTGATCCCTGGCACCACCTGGAGTCCCCCAAGCCCTACCAGGAGTGACCCCTGAATACAGAGCAAGGAATAAGTCTTGAGTAAGGTGGTGGGTCCTCCCTCTTCTCCCCACACTCAGAGCTTTCTATCTGAAAAGGGTTCACTGAGCACCAGAGTGATCACTCAACCTCATACTTTGCATGTGAGTGCCCTGGGATTGATCCTTAGCACCACATGGTCCCCCAAGTAAGGCCGGGAGAAAAGTCGTTAACCCTGTTAGGTATGGCCCCCAAACGAAAGGAAACAAAGCCAAGGGTCTGTGGGGCACAGAGATGGCACAAAGGGCTGGATCACAGGCTTTCCAGTCAGATCCCTGGGGTCCATCCCTTGCACCATACAGTCCCTGCAAACAGAAAGCATCCCTGAAGACACGCTGAGGAGGACGATGATGCTCCTTGGCAAAGGCCCCTCCACACAGGTGCCAAGTCAGGGGAGATTTGCCAGTAGGCCTCGGCTCTCTCCCTGTCCTGCTGCCAGGTGTTGAGGAGCTCGGCCCCCCTTCCCTAGGTTTGTCTTATTCACTGACACCCCCCTCTCGCCCCCCATCCATCAGCCCCCGGAGTGCCCCACCCGCGCCCAATGTCTTTGCTGCCTCCCTCTTCCTGCAGAGGGGGAGCAGCCCCCAGAAGGGAATCACGCCATTGGAGGCCCCTGAATTCCTTCCTCAGCGGCTCCCCCCCAACCCCCACCCTGCCACAGCCGCAGCCGGAACACCAAAATGCTTTCTGCGACAAGCTCTCTAAATGATTGGAACTTTCTCCCAAATCAGCACTTTTTCATGCTACATTAGCATTTATGGGTTTGATATTTACATTGGGCAAAGGAGCACCCAGTCCCCGGGTCCCTGCAAGCACGCACTGTCAACTGAAACCCCAGTCGCTGCTCACCATCCCCCTTCCCGCCCGCCACCTGCCCGTACTCCCCCAGCCCCCAGCCCTTGAGGAATGGTTCATGTGGTGGGGCTATCGTCACAGATCTATGGGTCTGCTGATAAACGGGGTCCTTCCCCAGCGGGGAGAGGGGCTCCCCAGACAAAGCCTGGCAGGGATACTCTGAGTCGGCGCTACAGTCTACTGCCTGCATAGCTTCGCCTTGGGACCGGAAACTCAAGAGCACTGGTTAGTGGTTTCAGTGTCTCCTTGTTCTCTCAACCCCTCCAGGCCCAGAGGCTCGAGAAAGAGGTGTCCACTCTGGAGCTCAGCACCCCATTTCCCATCCACCCCCGCCCCAGCTGCAGTAGGAAGTGTGGCTTGTAGTGGCCTAATCAGAAATACAAGTGTGTGTGTGTGTGTGTGTGTGTGTGTGTGATAGTACAGTGGGTAGGGCTTGCACATGGCCAACCCAGATTTGATGCCCGGCATCCTATATGGTCCCCTGAGCACCGCCAGGAGTAATTCCTGAATGCAGAGTCAAGAGTAACCCCTGAGCATCACTGGGTGTGACCCTCCTCTCCAAAAAAAGAAATATAATGGGGAACACTCTCTCGTTCCCATTCATTTGGGGTGGGGGTTGGAGCGGGTATCATATCTGGCAGTACCTGGGGCTACTCCCTGCTTGGTACTTGGGTATCCTTGGGATGCCTGCGATCAAACCTTGGTCTTTAGTTCTATGAGCTAGCTCTCTGGCCTCCATAGAAATGGTCTTCTCAAAAATGTTTTTGGGAGGGGCTGGAGTGATAGCACAGTGGGTAGGGCATTTGCCTTGCACGCAGCTGACCCGGGTTCGATTCCCAGCATCCCATATGGTCCCCTGAGTACCGCCAGGGGTAATTCCTGAGTGCAGAGCCAGGAGTAACCCCTGTGCATTGCCGGGTGGCACCCAAAAAACAAAAAAAAATGTTTTTGGGAGATTGGAGAGATAGTACAGCAGGCAGGGTGTTAGTCCTTCATGAGGTTGACCTGGGTTCAATCCTTGGCATCTCCAATGGTCCCCTGAGTCTGCCAGGAGTGATTCCTGAGTGGAGATCCACGAGTAACCCCCCAAGCCCCGTTGGGTGTGGCCCCAAAACAAAAAGCATGTTTTGGAGGGACCAGAGTGATAATACAGTGGATATATAGCCAACTTGGGTTTGATCTCCAGCACCATAGATGGTTTCCCAAGCACTATCAGGAGTGATCCCTGTGCACAAAGTCAGGAGTAAGCCCTGAGCACTGTGGGATGTGGTCCCAAATCAACAACAGTTATTTTTTTAAAATCCCCAGTGCTTAGTACATGTGGGACCATGTGATGCTAGGGACTCTCGGTGAGCAGGGTGGGGGGACTCGGGGACTCTTGCATAAAAAACCTGCACTTCAGCCTTTTGAACCCTCAAACAGGCTTCTGTGATGATTGAGTATTCTTTTTTTTTTTTTGGGGGGGGTGAGCTTTCCAATCCTGACAATCCTCAGCCAAACAGGCTGGCAGTTCAATGATCTGGCCCAGGGATGCAGTGTCCCTCCAGCCATTCTGATGTACTGGGGCAAGTGTTGGGGTGGGGTTATTGGGCTTCACCTGGTGATGTTCAGAAGACCATGTGGGGCTGGGACCAAACCCAGGTGGAGTGCATGCACCCTCACCTCTATACTGTTCCTGATCCCCAGATAGACATTGTTTGTTTGTTTTGGGGGCCACACCTAAGGGTGCTCAGGGCTTACTCCTGGTAGGGCTCAGGGACCATCACATGGTACCAGGAATTAAACCCTGTGGACTGCAAACACCCTACCTACTGTACTATCTATCACTCTGGCCCCCTAAATAGATTTTCTCACTATGAATGATGGTTTTCATTTCTGAATTATTTACTTATTTATAGAGGTCTTACTCCTGGCGGGGTTTGGGGGAACCCCATGGAGTGTCTGGGATTAAATTTGAGTCTGCCTCATGCAAAGCAAGCACCTTACCCGCTGTACCATCTCTGGCCCCAAGCTTTCCTTGGTTAAGAATTTTCTTTCTTTTTTTCTTTTGGTTTTTGGGTCACACCCGGGTATGTTCAGGGGTTACTTTTGGCACTCAGAAATTACTCCTGTCAGTGCTCTGCGGACCATATGAGATGCTGGGAATCGAACCTAGGTCGGCCGCATGCAAGGCAAACACCCTACCCACCACTGTACTATCACCTGGCCCCTGGTTAAGAATTTTCTTTTTTTTTTGACACAAAATTTTAATTTTTATTATACTTATCACCAAATTTTCTTTCTTTTTATTTATTTATTTATTTTATTATTTAAATTTATTTATTTTTGAATTAGTGAGTCACAGTGAGGGTACAATTACAGATTCACACATTTTCGTGCTTGTTTTTCCCTCATGCAATGTTTGAGAGCCCATCCCTCCACCAGTGTCCATTCTCCACCACCAATGAACCCAGTATCCCTCCCACCCCCCAAACCCGTCCCCCCCACCCCACCCCGCCTCTGTGGCAGAGCATTCCAATTTGATAACTCTCTTTCCTTTTGGGTGTTGTGGTTTGCAATAGGGGTATTGAGTGGTCATCCTGTTCAGTCTCTAGTCTACTTTCAGCGCGCATCTCCCTTCCCGTGCAGGATCTCCAATCACATATTACTTGGTGTTCCCCTCTCTATCTGGGATGACTTTCCCCCAGCGTGTGAGGCTAGCTTCCAAGCTATGGAGCCAACCTCCTGGTATTATATACTACTATTATTGGGTATTAGTCTCCTATTCTGTTGTTTTATATTCCGTAGATGAGTGCAATCTTTCTATGTCTGTCCCTCTCTTTCTGGCTCATTTCACTTAGCATGATACTTTCCATGTTGATCCACTTATATGCAAAGTTCATGACTTCATCCTTTCTAACAGCTGCATAGTATTCCATTGTATAGATGTACCAAAGTTTCTTTACCTGGTTAAGAATTTTCAAGGGGGCCAAGGAGATAGTTCAAAGGTCCTGAGTACAGGCTTTGTATGTGGCAAGTCTAGGATTTGATCCCCAGCATCTTGATCATCACCAGGAGTACCCCCCGACCCCATAGAACCTCCCCAAACTTTCAAGTAGAATTTTCTTTTTTTTTTTAAATTTTTTTTTTTTTTTGCTTTTTGGGTCACACCTGGCGATGCACAGGGGTTACTCCTGGCTCTGCACTCAGGAATTACCCCTGGCCATGCTCAGGGGACCAATTGGGATGCTGGGATTTGAACCCGGGTCGGCCGCGTGCAAGGCAAATGCCCTACCCGCTGTGCTATCTCTCCAGCCCCATCAAGTAGAATTTTCTAAAGAATTCCAATTTCTTTTTTTTGTTTGTTTGTTGGGGGCCACACCCAGAAATACTCAGAGGTTACTCCTGACTCTTCACTCAGGAATCACTCTTGGCATTGCTTGGGGGACCATATGGGGTGCCGGGGATTGAACCCAGGTCGGCCATGTGTAAGGCAAGCACCCTGTGTGCTGTACTATCTCTCCGGCCCTAGAATTCCAATGCTTGACTTTCACACAGCCCTCTCATGACCACATGGCCAGAATTTGATCGAACTCATTCACTCATGAGGGTACCTCTAAGAGGCGGGAACCTGGTGCCAATGCAAACGTTACGAGTGGCGGTATTTGCGGGCAACTGAATGGAAGAATGTTAGGAGGGGATGGCTAGGTTAGAAATGATTTGCATCTCTACCAGACAAAAATCTGAAAGTTAACCAACCTCTGCTCCTCCGGGATTGTAAAAGAGCCCCGTCAATAGGAAATCAATCAGAGGTGCAAGCCCAGGACAGCCCCGAAAGAACACCCAATAAGCCTTTGTGCCTATTTCCAATTTGGGATAATTTTTTCTGACACTACCCTCAGTTAGTCCTTGAGAATCCGGAAATAGCTGTTGCCTGAGAATTACGCTCCGGATGGAATGTGGGTTTTGGAAGGGAAGGAGAAGAATCAGATGAACAAGCCCGGCTTCCACCCGTTAGGGCGTGGGGCTCGCCTGCTCTGCTCCCCCTCTTTCCATCCAAGAGCTCGCCCAGGGCGTGACTTGGCATGGCGTAGGAGGAAAGGACGCTTTGCAGGAGGGAGCTGTGGCCGACTCCTGACTCCTATTTGCTTTAACCTTGGCCACTGCGCAGAGGGAGATGATGTATCTGCAAACATACGCCGCCTTGTCCAAAATATTTCCCCCTCCTGTCGAGCGCTTGCCAATATTGTTAATCTGTCCGTTGACTTCAGACCAAAATAAATCTCCCAGCCCCAGCCACCAGCTAGCTAATTTTACTTTGTAACCAGGGAATAGAAAGTGTGGGCCCTCCACAGACCATTTTGTTTATTTTGTTTTCTCTCTGCTGTGGCTTAGGGGGGCGGGGGGAATCACATTTGGAAAAGGAGACCCTCTGTGCCAAAAAAAAAACAAAAAAACGAACCAGTATAGGGAGAACCACAATAGACCCGAGTGATTGCAAAAGGCCAGCTCTGTGCCCACCCTCCCCCAGGGCAGCCCTGCTTTCTTGCCTTGGCCCATGTGTCTAGAGTTGTAAAATGGGCCGAAAAGAGGCAGCAGTCATAGCCCTGGGGAGCATTTCCTTCGGGACTTGAAGAAATTTCCCTTGAAATGTCAGTAGATGGATGGGCTGCCACTCTTTGGCTCTGAGGGCCACTCCTGTCCCGAGCCAAGCAACGTTTCAAAGCCGTTAACCCTTGCTCCGCCTCCACCTAGCTGAGAGGCGGCGAGTGGGTAGAGCTCTAATGTGGGAACGCTGACAAGTCAGTGAGAGGCCATCTTATCCGGCCCAGCCCAGAGGAAGGTGGGACCACCTTGGTGGTGAAGCCAGAGAGCTGCCCACTTTGAACCTGACCTTCCCCTTGCCTAGCCGGCTGACATCCTCCTCGTGAATTTACTTCAGCCTCAGTTTCCTTCTCTGCAAAATGGGGATAATGCTCATTGCATGTCCACCCTCCAGATTCTACGCCGAGATGGAATAAATAAACATAGATGTAATGATGTGTGAATGGACCAATTTTGGGTTTTTTTTGGGGGGAGGGGCACATCTGGCAGTGCTGGGGGCTACTGTGGGTCCATCCTGGTGGTGCCCTTAAGCCATGTGAGGATCGAACTGGGACCAGCATTTTACCTCTGTACTATCTCTCCTCCTCCTCCTGGGTGAACAGCTAGAGACAGAGTGGGAGGCCCAGTACCAAGCACACAGCCAGGACTCCATTTGGTCAGGGAATGAGTCTCAGAGATGCAGAGAAGCAACTTCAAGGTCACCCAGAGAGTTGCCAAGCGAAAGTGGAGAGGTTACTGCCTCTTGGAAATTCTGACTAACGGCTGTTTTCGTTGCCTGTGTTACTTAACGCACATTCAAGTCTTAGAGAGAGCCCTAGCGGGGAAGACAGGACCATGCATTCAACTTCTGGTGTGCCTAGAGTTGATGGTGGGTCCCTTGGTCAACTCTCAGGGGTTCCTCCTGGCACTGACACCTTATTAAAGAAACTGAGCAGTCACTGGACTCTGCTTGAATCAAGTCTCCTGCAGTACTCTTTTAAAAAATGGTTTGGAGGGGCTGGAGCGATAGCACAGTGGGTAGGGCGTTTGCCTTGCACGAGGCCGACCCGGGTTCTAATCCCAGCATCCCATATGGTCCCCTGAGCAACGCCAGGGGTAATTCCTGAGTGAAGAGCCAGGAGTAACCCCTGTGCACTGCCGGGTGTGACCCAAAAACCAAAAAAAAAAAAAAATGGTTTGGAGTGGCTGGAGAGATAGCACAGTGGGTAGGGCGTTTGCTTTGCACGCGGCTGACCCGGGTTCGAT
This sequence comes from Sorex araneus, assembly GCF_027595985.1. NCBI lineage: Eukaryota > Metazoa > Chordata > Mammalia > Eulipotyphla > Soricidae > Sorex > Sorex araneus. The sequence continues at coordinate 41,743,741 of NC_073313.1, forward strand.
TCTCAGCATCCCATATGGTCCCCTGAGCACCACCAGGAGTAATTCCTGAGTGCAGAGCCAGGAGTAACCCCTGTGCATCACCAGGTGTGACCCAAAAAGGAAAAAAAATGGTTTGGAGGCCACACCGGGCAGTGCTCGGGGTTTTCTTCTGACTCTGCTCTCAGGGATCACTCCTGGCAGTGCTGGCAGTTAAATCCGGGTCAGCCACATGCAAGGCCAGCGCCTCACCCACTGTACTGTTGTTCCACCTCCCTAGGCCCAAGGTTCTCTCTGAAATTTTGCCCAACCGTATGCTGTGGGCATCGTGCACCAGCTTCCCTTGGAGGCTCTCAGCTGTCTCTCCCCCTTTCCTCCTGAGCCCTGCAAGGCCCAGCATTAGTTTCAACAGCCCCACTCGGTCAATCTTCTAGACATCTGTTTTATTTTCTTTTTGGGTCACACCTGGCGATACTTCTGATTCTGCATTCAGGAATTCCTCCTGGCGGTGTTAGGGGGACCATGAGTGATGCTGGGGATCGAACCCGGGCCTGCTGCGTGCAAGGCAAACACCCTACCTGCTGTATTGTCGCTCTGGCCCATTTTCTAGACATCTTGAAAATTACCAGGTGCCATGGAAGTAAGCATTTAAAGACCTACCAACTTGCCCTTGGCACAGTGGCTTATACGTTATAATTTGTTGACTGACTCCAAAGTGAGTCGAGGTATTGGTATATGTGCTGCTGAAGCGAGCACATGAGTTGAGGTATTGGATGACAGGGTCCATTATCCAGGCTTCTTCTCGTGCATTCAATACAGCTGTCATAGATGCCCTTTGTTTGCAAGGAAACTATTACCAAACTTCAAAAGGGTATTTGAGAACAATTAAAATGTCAAACTTGAAAATTTCAGGCCAGCCTTCAATTTCAGGCCAAACTTCAGACAATGCAAGTAGATGTTAGCTACTTGCATTGTCATATTCTTTTCTCCTTATTTCTACCCTACACGCCCCTTCTTCCAAACAGAGAGAGCCTAATCTAATGTTAGATTGCCCCCTATTGGTGAAATGAAACATTTCAGCTCAGCTCTACAAGACCTAGTCAATGCCTGGAGGGAAGTGAGTACAAATTGAAATGTTTGGACAGGAGAATGCAAAAACCAGAGAACTATTGGGCTGGAGCGATAGCACAGCGGGTAGGGCGTTTGCCTTGCATGCGGCTGACCCGGGTTCGAATCCCAGCATCCCATATGGTCCCCTGAGCACCGCCAGGGGTAATTCCTGAGTGCATGTGCCAGGAATGACCCCTGTGCATTGCCAGGTGTGACCCAAAAAGAAAAAACAAACAAACAAACAAACAAAAAACCAGAGAACTATGTCTATGTCTTAGATTAGGTTGATATTGAGATGAGGGAAAGGCGAGGGTAATAGCAGAGAGGCATTCACAGTGAAAGCACTACGAAGTGCTTTAAGGGGTGCAGAGGAAAAGCAAACAGTTATTTTGGGAAAATGACTTCTGTAGTGCCTAAGATTGCTCTTGTATTTATAAATTCTCTGCACACCACTGTAATGACCATTCAGGTAATTTTATTTTTCTCACTGCTTTGTCCTTAGTCAAAACTCCCTGGAACCTAGCTTAAAGCTCTGTATTGGGGGCTGGAGCGATAGCACAGTGGGTAGGGCATTTGCCTTGCACGCGGTTGCCCTGGGTTCGGTTCCTCCATCCCTCTCAGAGAGCCCGGCAAGCTACCGAGAGTATCCCGGCCGCACGGCAGAGCCTGGCAAGCTCCCCATGGCGTATACTATACCAAAAACAGTAACAACAAGTTTCACAATGGAGACATTACTGGTGCCCGCTCGAGCAAATCGAGCAACGGGATGACAGTGACAGTGATACAGTGATTGGGGGGTGGGGCATGGAGAGATAGTACAGTGCATAAGGCACTCGGGCTTGCACATGCAAAACCCCGGTTTGATCCTTGGCACTCCATATAGCCCCCTCCCCAAACCCTGCCAGGAGTGATCCCTGAGTACAGAGCCAGGAGTAAGCCCTGAGCACTGTCAGGTGTGGCCAAAACAAAATAAAAATATATAATGATGAGCAAAGTAAAGACTGCTGTCTTTGTATAGTTGATAGATGTCACATTTTCAAGAGGTGACTGCAATATTGTCTCACATACTTTGCTGCAGTGTCTCCTGCCACTGCTCTGTCAAAGAGAAGGGATGATTTCCCCACTCCTTCAAACCCATGTGGGCCCTGTGACCACTTGGACTGATAGAATGAGGCAGAAGTGATTGCTGTGTGATCTTTCAGGATGAGGTCACACAAAGGCTGACCTAGACAATACCTAGAATAAAGGCTTGTGGGGACACAGCTCCTTGGAACCCAGCCACTATGCTGTGAGAAGGCTGAAATACTCTAACACTGACGGGACACCATCGACGTATTCGAGCTGAAGCCCCAGTGAGTTTTCCAGGCAGCAGCCAACATTGCCTGCCACCCTTTGGTGGCCCATCTTGATTACATGGACAAAAACCTCTAGCCACATTGGACCCGGTGAGGCCAATCAAGTCCCAGGACTGCCTGAGGCAGAAATCAATTATTTTACTCATGTGCGAAGTTGAGGACACCACAGAGCCACAGGTCATCAGGACTAGAGCAACTCTGGCTAGTCATGGAATCCATAGGGGGGAATGTCATTAGGTCTATTTTTAAAATCGTAGACTCAGCTTCAAGGCAAGGAGCCTCTACAGCACAGGGTGGTACTATTTCCGTTCACACCTGCTGCCTCTGATCAAAACATGATCTTGTGCTTCCTGAGACAGAGAGAGAGAGAGAGCTCGAACACACTTCCTGACAGGTGCCTCACAAGTCCTCAGTGGCGGGACTGTGGCATTAGGTGTCTCTTACACATTCTCACCCGGCATTTGGTGTCCTATTCTCAGGCCATGAGGGAAGAAACCAGCTATGGTTCCCAAAGGGTTTGAGACATGGGATTATACCATATAGAGCAGGCATCGACCCATTCATTTCCATTAGGCTTGGTTTGAGGTGTTTTAGTTGCTTTTTGGGGGGCTATACGTGGCGGTGCTCAGGAATCACTCCTGACAGGGCTTGGGGACCATGTGTGGTTTTGGGGATTGAACTGTAGTTGGTGGAGTGCCTCACAGCACTCAGGGGCCACCCAGACCATAACTCATGGTGCTTGGGAGGTCCATGTGGTGTCAGGGATAGAATCTAGGCCTCTGGATCTGGCCCTTTCAGCTATTTTGCTGGCTGTCAGCATCATATTTTTGAGGTTCATCTTTATTGTGTACTGATTGTCAAGACCCTTTTATTGCTGAGTAGTATCTCATTGTGTGGCTATATCACCAGTTGTCTATTCACTTTCCTGATGATGGACATATCAAGTTCAGCGCTATTGGAATCCAACTGATCCGAACGTTCATGTACAAGATTTGGTGGCCCTTTGCTTTAATTTTTCATGAATAAGTACACAAAAGTGCTCTGATTGGGGGGAAAGGGTAAGTATGTATTTAACTTTACAGGAAACCAATACATTCTTTCTTCCTGGCCCACCAGCAAAAGAAGAGCATTCTGGCTGCTCCATATTCTCATTAGCACTTGACATTGTCAGGTTTATTTTTGCCCCCTTGAATGTCTCTAGTGGGTGTAATGGTATTTCAGTGACCCGTGGGTTTTTGCCTTTCTTCTCCCTAATTACGGTGTGGCCAGCGCTTGTTTATTCATAGCTCCAGCCATAGCACTTGAAGCTGTGCCAACACCTGGAATGGCCCCCAGCACCTGGAACTGTCGGCAATAAATATTTTTGGAATAAATGAGTTCCTGTCTCCCTGAGCTCTGGTGTGAGTTTCTGTAACATTGATTTCTGTAGGGGGTATTGAGCATTGAGGATTTGTACGCTTACAACCATGAGAGATATTGCTGAATTGCATTTCCAAATATGCTGAATTCTTTTACCCTCCCCCAAATGCTAGCTGTTATCAGCTGTTTAAATGTTGCTGCCGACGGAACAAGTTAAAAATGGTCTTTCTGTATTACTCATCACTGGGGGAGATCGAGCCTCTTTTCTTAGGTCTATGGGTCTTTTAAATTTTTTCATCTGGGATTTATGTTTCTCTATTTTTATTCTTTCTGATTGGACTCCCCCCAACAAATTTATAGAAATGTTTTACTCATCATAGATGTTAACATTTGGGAGAGAGTTGGGTTACACCTAGCCTTGCGCAGGGGCTAGTCCTGGCTCTGTGTTCAGGGATCACTACTGGCTTTGTTTGAAGGACCATATGTGGTGCTGGGGATCCAACTGGGGTGGACTTCGTGCCAGGCAAGCACCTCACCCCTGCACTATCATCTCTTTGGTACAGATGTTAGCATTTTGTCTGTCTTGCATGTTGCAAATGTTTTGTGGTGTGACAAGCAGAATGGAGTGACCCAAGAGCCCTTCTCTTCTGACCTGCTTGGTCTAAGGACCCCTGCATTCCCCCTAGTGGGAGAGGCTGTAACTGAATCTAAGTTTGCTGTAGGCTATTGGATCCCCTCCTCCAACACCTTTGCCCCCAAGTCTTATTCCTTGGATGTTTAGTCACTCCCAGCATATAGACTTTGAAGGGAGCATAGAGCCATGGAGATAGGACAGTGGGTAAGGCGCTTGCCTCGCATACAGCTGATCTAGGTTCAGTTCCCAGCACTGCATATGGCTCCCCAATCCCTGCCAGGAGTGATCCCTGTGCACAGAGCTAGGAGTAAGCTCTGAGAACCACTGGCTGTGGCCCCAAACCAAACCAACAAACAATAAAAGGGAGTGTATGGTGATGGGAACAGGGTCCGTCCTCTGGATCAAAACCCACCCCGTGCCCACTCCTCTCTGTGGGCTGACAAAAGAGCAGCGTGCATGTACCATGTTTTTCTGAGCATCAGCTTGAATAGTTTCCCGTTAAAAGCTGTGGAGGCCGGAGTGATAGCACAGCAGGTATGGCATTTGCCTTGCATGTGGCTGACCTGGGTTCCCATATCGTTGCACGTGCACCACCAGGAGTGATTCCTGAATGCAGTCAGGAGTAAGCTTTGAGCATTACCGGGTGTGGCCTCCAGACAAAACCCAAACCAAAAACAATCAATAAAAGCTGTGCCCTGTATTTGTGCTGGACGGCCTTGTGGTGTCCACCTTCATTTCCCTGCGCCTCCTTTCTCCCAATCTGTCATTTCTCTTAGAAATCGGCTATGACAGATTATTTTTCCCCTTTCATATATAAGGATTGACTTTCCCACAGATCTGCCTGTTTTCTGCATGAGTCCTGTTTTTTGTGGCTTTCCAGACCCACTCATAAAAAATGAGTTGCGGTTCCATGGTAGTGTTGCCTGTGCGAGGCCCAAAGTTCAATCCCTAACACCTCCCCTCGTGCCACATGTGATTCCAGCAGTGTAGCCATTGTGAGGCTTGGTAGCTACAGCAAAGAAGTGGTCTCTGGTGTATGGCAACCAAGCAAGTGTGGCAGCATCACAATCAAGTGTGTGACACCCCCCCTCCCAAACAACATAACAGTGACAGCAATGACAAAGGGGAGATTAAAAAAATTGTGTTTTCTTCTGGTAGTTAAGGTTTCAATGTTTGACTCCTGATCTCCCTAGAACATACTTTTGGATAGAGGGATGCTCACTTCCCAGGGGCCAACAGCCGTGTTTCTATTCTTGAAGCTGCAGTCAGAGCATATATGGTGTTACCTGTCTGTATTAGTCATCTATTGCTGCATAACAAGTAACACCAACTGTGTCCCTGTATCACTGTCATCCTGTTGTTTGTTGATTTACTCGAGCGGGCACCAGTAACGGCTCTATTCCTCCTAGCCCTGAGATTTTAGCAGCTTCTCCTTACTCTCCTTACTTGTCTTTCCCAACAATTGGAGGCTCTTTCAGGGTCAGGGGAATGAGACCTATCGTTACTGCTTTTGGCATATCAAATACGTCATGGGTAGCTTGCCAGGCTCTGCCCATGCGGGCGGGATACTCTTGGTATCTTGCTGGGCTCTCCAAGATATATATATATATATATGTATATATATACACATATATGTGTATATATACACACATATATACATATATATATTACTCTCTATGATTTGTTGCCTACTGTCTGAACTCCATCAAATATGGTGTGGTAATTATGGAAAATGGGTAGAGCCTGACAAGCTACCCGTGACATATTCGATATGCCAAAAACAGTAACAACAAGTCTCACAATGGAGATGTTACTGGTGCCCACTCGAGCAAATCGATGAGCTACGGGATGACAGTGACAGTGACAGTGGGTAGGAAGTGTCTTATAATGTGTCACATGGCCACAAAGTGGCCGCACAGTCTGGAAAGTGACCTGGAGCGTGGTGGCGGTTGGGTAGTGGAGATTGGCTGCCAGGGCTGGGTCACTTGGGGCAGGGAGGTTTCTCACCCGCCCCCCTCTGGGGCACCCCGAGTGAAAACAGCATGGCTCAGAGTCCCAAGTAACACCAACACCAACACTTAGGTAAAATAGTAACAAACCTTTATTACTTCACAACAAGAAAGTAAGGGACAATGAATGCCTTTGCTGGGCAGACCTAGAGCAGTGGCTAGTCTGCTGACCAGTTTCTATTATAGATGCCACAAAAAAAGTTTCCTTGTATTCTCTTAGTCTGACAGTTCAGATTGAATGGGAATGCAGGAGGAAAAAAAATAATTCAGTAACAGCTGAGCTGACGGATATGCTTCCGTACTTTTCATGAGGTTGTAGTCAAGAATTTGGTTGGGGGGCTGGAGTGATAACACAGCGGGTAGGGCATTTGCCTTGCACGTGGCTGACCTGGGTTGGATTCCCAGTATCTCATATTGTCCCCTGAGCACCTCCAGGGGTTAATTCCTGAGTGCATGAGCCAGGAGTAACCCCTGTGCATCGCTGGGTGTGACCCAAAAACTAAAAAAAAAAAAGAATTTGGTTGGGGGGTTGGAGTGATAGCACAGTAGGTAGGGAGTTTGCCTTGCACGCAGCTGACCCAGGTTTGATTCCCAGCATCCCATAGGGTCCCCCGAGCACCGCCAGGAGTAATTCCTGAGTGCATGAGCCAGGAGTGACCCCTGAGCATTGCTTGGTGTGACCCAAAAAGCAAAAAAAAAAGAAAGAATTTGGTTGGGGCTACCAACATCTGTAGGCTTGCCTTTTTTGAAGGATGCCCTTTTGAGATGGCTAAGTAGCATGGCTATCGGCACTGGGCTTCAGCTCCTTACCTTATGGACCTCTTCAGAGGGTTCTCCACAGTGGCTTTCCAGCTTGGCAATGGGCTTCCCAGATAGGCTGAGCCAACAGAAAGAACTTGCTTGCACTCTCTCATTCCCACAACACCCTGTTCTCCAGGGAAGGGTTGCCCAAACCTATGAATAACAGGAGCTGATACTCGCTGGAGGCCATCTTGGAGGCGCTCTACTATCAACATCGTTTGGCCAATGTTGCTGGCTCTGTGGCTCTTGACTGAAGATGACGTCCTGTCTGCCCAAAGAACACTCAAGAAAGTGCAAAGCTATCAATCAGAAAACTCATCACAATGAAAATAAAATGGGATATTCTGGCTATATACCTATGGGTCACAAAGACTGCTTTTATGTTGCTGTTTTTGAAGATAAAAGGAAGATCACCCCATCCCCCACTTTTTTTTTTAACCAAAGTGAGTCAAATTGAGTGACAGATGGAGCCCAGACTCGATTCCAGGTTTTCTTTTTGTTTGTTTGTTTGTTTTTTGTTTCTGTTTTTGGGCCACACCCAGTGGCACTCAGGGCTTACTCCTGGCTCTGTTCTGAGGTCCCACAGGCTCCGGACAGGGGACCCTTTTGGGTGCACGGGATCAAACCCGGGCCAGCTGCATGCAAGGCAAGCCCCTGACCTGCTGGACTATCCCTCCGGCCCCAGATTCCTGGGTTTCTGACACAAACTCAACGTCCTTCTCTGTTCTCCAGGGAGCATAAGAATAGTCCTCGCTAGTTGTATTGGTTGAAGTCCAGTCAAGAAAACAGGAACCACTCAAGGGGTTTCAAGCAGATGGAACTTAATGCTCTAAATTGTTTACACATGTGATGGAAAAACAGAGCCGCCAAACATGAGAAGGTGAGGCAACCCTGAGATAACTAAGAGCAGGAAGCCTCTATCGCCCCTAAAGTTGAGGGGATGTTGGGAGGAGCAGGGTCACTGCAGCCCGGAAGTGGGGTCAGCAGGCGGAAGCCAGGGCTGCACTGTTCTAGTCCTTCGGGATGCGCATCCACAGAGGAGTTCCAGCTGCTGAGACGAAGAGTGAGGAAGAGCAAAGCCTCAGCGTTCCTCTTCCTCTTGCTCTCCCGTCTCCTTCCAGTACCTTCCACGGATGCCAGGAAACAGCCAAGACAAAGCCGAGCAGAGGAAGGGGAAAGAGGAGGGGTCGAGTCTGTTGGGTGTGTGGCGGCCTGTGTTTTCCCCAAACGACCACACAATATTTCTGGTCCTACATAGAGAAGCATGACACCCTCCCCTTGACAGGTGGCATCTGACAGGTGGCATTTCACCATCCCGGGTGAAACATTGTAATGGCCTCCATGAGGAGACAGGCCAGAATTGTTTCCATCCCACACATCTCTCGTAAGTGGCTCCTGAGATGGGTCCTAAAAGGGCCCCCAGTTTCCTCCCCCCAGCTGGCTCTTGCTCTCAGTAAGCTTTTGCTAAGGACTCAGACCAGTTCACAGCAGCCTGATGGAAGAGTCCACACACTGAAGCTCATGCAGAGAGCAACGGAGTTGCCAGGCCTTGAGAGACTGGTCCCCCAGCCTATCACAGCCCAGAGGGACTGGTCCCCCAGCCTATCATGGCCAGAGACAAGCTGTTCCCACCCAGACTCCTCACTGGTCCACCCTGCAAGTTCTGTTACTTGGTTTTATTCCCAGGTAGCTACTATAGCAGGGATGGCTGGGATGACGGATAGGGAGAGTTTGAGTGCATATTTGGGGTGCAGGACAATATCAACCTCCTCCCACCTCTTCTCTACGGGGCATACATGGTCCCCTAGCATCTTAAGGTATAGCCCTGTAAGCCATTGAGTACCACTGGGTATGATCTCAGAAGTCCCCACGCACCACTGAGGTGCCTGAGTCCCCTGTACCACACAGAGTTCAGAGGGTTCAAGCAGCACCACATCTTCAGGTGCTGGCATCAAAATGCCGACTGGTTGGCCAAGAATACCCAGTGGGGGTCGCGGACCTCCTGAGAAGCGCTATGTCAATATTTTAACAACAGTGAGTGTGCATCCATAAATAACTCTTTATTCTCCCGTCTTCCTGGAGTTTTTTTTATTAGGGTCAGCATTGTGCCCAGCTAAAAGACCTCAGCTCTGCTGGACCCTTAGAGGTGGCTGATAAAAGAGAAAGAGCAAAAAACTCTTTCAGCTGGACAGAAACCCCTATCCTCCATGCCCTTATCCTTCCTAAACCCATCATGGAATGATGATGGCTGGAGCTCCAGCAGCCATCTTGTGATTGGAAGGCAACAGCAAATCCCCCCCCCCCCAACCCAGCTCCTCTATGAAAGAAAGTAAAGCAAGAATATAGAAGGTGCCCGAGAAGGGATGAACGTAGAGCAGCAGCACCAGTCCAAAACAGCTAACTTCTGGACTCTCCATGAAGGTCGACTTTAGATCTATGTGGGCCTCTGAACTTGATTGCTAACTTATCTCAGTTCCCATCCCCTTAGGCCTGGTCCAAGGGCAGGATGTCGATGGGAAAAGAAACTTCATTGGGTGTGTGCTTACCATGTGCCGAAAGTTTCTGTGGCTAAGCCTGAAAGCCTTTCTGGTTACTAGTGTTACTGTCTTCATTTCGATAGAGGGACAACTGTGCTGAGAGGTTATGTCACTGGTGGAAGAACTGGGGCCAAGATCTGTGTATGTAGTTAAGGTAACATGTTTACAAGAGTGTTAATATTAATCATCTTGATGCTATGGTTACCTTACCTCGCCACCACCCAAGTACTCATCGAGTTCCATCAATGTCTCTATGTCACTTACAGGCCATCTTTTCATTCTCCCCAATCTGCTCACTGTTTGGTCATCGCAGTTCTATTATCCAGGGCCAAGGGATTGTCATCATTTGATACAATGATGCACTCCCTTGCTTTGTTTCTTTCTATAACACAGTTGACTGAGATCATCTGGCATTTGTCCTTCTGACTTATTTTGCTTGACACAATGTCCTCTGGTTCTATCCAAGTTGTAGCAAACTGTAAGATTGCATATTTTATAGCTGCATAATACTCCACTGTATATACACACTAGACCTTCTTTATCCATTCATCTGTCACTGGCCATTTGGGTTGTTTCTATATCCTGGCTATTGTACTCTGCACTGCAATGGACATAGGCATCTCTCTATCTTTTTGGATTAGTATTTTTGTGTCATTGGGATAGATAAGGCCTGTGCCTTGCCAGCCCCAGAGCCCACATCTGCTCCCGACACGGCTCCATCTGTGTAGGCAGGACTGGAGTTTAATTTCTGCTTAGCTCTGCGGGAAGGCTCCAGGAGGCTGGGCCCGGATGGCACAGACCGCAGCCTCTATGGGTCCCTAACACCTCCCAGGCACCCGGGTAGTCCTCTTGTTGTCTGGACAAGTGGGATGTGTGTCAAATTTGTAAAGAAGCCTGGACAAATCACCTGTTTTCCTCCCAGGTGACTCGCATAAGGAAAAGCCATCTGTGAGGCGAGGCCTCCAAGGGCCCGATGAAGCGTTTGTTTGGGTCTCGGGGCCATTGTGTTCTCAGCCCAGCGCGCTTGAGTACGCTTGTTACCTGAGTACTGAGAACGGCCGCCACAGAACCAGGGACTGAAGCCACTTTTCTGTCTCCCAGGTTTGCCAGTGGGTGCTAGTTTCTAGAACCTACTTGTCACTCCTTTTGGACCTCTCTGCCTCACTCCCTTCTTTAGGGGAGAGAGAGTCCGTCGGGGATTCCCAAGTCCTTCACTTCCTCAGCTCTCCTTCATTTCTCCACGATCTATTTTCCTCTTCAGGGACCGAGTGCCTCTCAGACAGGCCTCCTTCCCTCTGTCCCCTCGGGGACGGGCACAGGAGGGAGGACACTTCCGCCTCCCAGCGCCGTCGGGGGCACCCACTCCGCACAAAATGCTTTCCGAGCCCGAGCGAGCTGGGAGCCTAGCGAGCGAGGGTCGGGGCTGCAGGCTCCGAAGGCCTCCCCCAGGGTGCCCTCCGCTCCTCAGCCACCCTCACGGCCCCTCCCCAGCTGGGACTCCCGTGCGGAAAACGTGACCCAGCGGGCCCTCCTGACGAGCCCCCCCCAGCTCCCCAGCGGAGATGGAAAGCAGACCCTCCCGCGTGTTTAACTTCAGCCGAGATGATAATAACTTTCCCATGGACGCAACTGGATCCTTTCCCTCTGCTCCTTCGGGGGATGCCGAGCCGCCAGCCGGTTCTCATTTGCAGCTCGTTCCTGAGGAGGCCTCATTTCCTCGCCACACACCCCTGATGTGGTCAGGGTCTCCCTCCCACAGCCCAGGCGGGGTGGGGGTGGGGGCTTCCCTGAGCTGGACTCTAATAACTAACCCCCTCCCTCTCTTTGGCCTGTGCTGGCCTCCCGAGACCCCTCTCTTGGCCTCTGCCCTTTCCCTCACCCCTGCCCCCTCAACGCCTCAGGCCTTTCAATCCTTGCTCCCGTCCGCCCAGGGCCTGTCGTCTGGGCTGCGGCTGTTCCCTAGGCAGCAATGCCCCTTTCTAGAAGCTTCTTCCACGCAGCTTGCTAGGCTTGTTGACAGACTCCCAGGAATGGTGGTGGTGGTGGTGCTTGGGGGTGCCTGGGGGTGGGGCGGGGTGGGGAGTGACGGTCGCATGTCTCCTATGTGAATGGCGCCTCCTGCAGTGAGAAGAGGACTCTGCTGGCAAGCCAGGAAGAGACTGCCAGTGGCTTTGCTTTCTACCCCCCAGTCACCTCTTGCCAGTCAGCGCTGCTCCTAGAATTGTTTCCACCCCACACCTCTCAGGGCGGCGGTGTTGTTAGAAACCTAGAAGACCTGGGAAGAGAAACGAGAATGATAGACGCCCCGTGGCACGCTACTGTCATGTTCTCCTTGTTTTTTAACATGTCCCCATTCTTGGCATCTTCTCAAGCGTCAGAGCACCTAGTGGGGTTACAAGCCAGGGGGGCTGTGACCGAAGTTGACCAAAGAGATGAGGAGAAAGGTGGACATGGTGAGCCAGCGTGGCGTGTTAGAACCCCTAAGGGTCACTTGGGTCCCCAAGGTGCCTGGAGGTGCCTGAATCCTGTTTCAGGGTTAGGAGGGCATGCAGCCCAGGCTGCGAAGGGTGACGGTGGGGGAGTCCTGGACTTAGTGGTGAAGCTGGTGGATGAGAAAACAGGGTGCCTTGGGCTGGGCGGGGGGAGGTAGATGGGGGGTGGGGGGGTGGTCTGTGTGTGCACGTGTGTGTGCATGTGCATGTGTGTGTGCATGTGTGCGTGCATATGAAGTCTCCCGCTCTACCACTTGCAAACTTGGGAACCTCATGCAAGTTGTTTCATCTTTCGGACCTCAGTTTCCTCCTCTGTAAAATGGGCTTGACGACCATCCAGCTCTGGGTGCAGTGGTAGCAGTGCCGGTCCTGAAGCTGTTATTTGATGGGAGAGAGTGGCAGGGAAAGTCTTTGCCAACTTCACCCCTGCTTCCCTCGGGCCCAGCTGCGCCCACCGCACATACCCGGAGAAGGCCCCCCGCGGCTGCCTCCCAGCTCCCAGCTCTGTGTCTGCTTGCTGCTTCCGGTCTGGCTACAATGCTTTGGTATTCTGAGGCCACAAAACAAAGCTGCTGTCCCCGTCTCCCTGTTGGCAGTTCTGTGGGACCCGGTTCATCAGCAGGGCTCCATTCTTTGGGGCTTAGAGATGGCCCGGTCCTGGTTGCCCCAAGTGCCCAGGAAAAGAAAGACCTGGGAGTGCCCGCTGAGAAACAAGCCAGTCAGAGAGGCCATGGGGAGCCGGCTGGCCCTCAAAGGCTGATCCCTGGGGCGGTTCTTTTGTCTCAGGCTGGACCCAAGATAAATAGATGTGATTAGGAGATCAAAGCCCTTTCCACAGGTTTGGCCTGAGGGGACCCTTTGATCTGCCACCATCCCTTCAGCCTCCCTGCCCCCCTCCCCCACCACCCGGGAGTCCTCTCAACTCAGAAATGTCTCTCTGCTTTCATTCCTCTTCTTATCAGACTGCGGCCTCCACGCCAGGTGCTCCACTAAATCACCCGCCAGCACGCTGGAGCAGGTCTTAGCAACGGTTTCATTTGGAGCCTTTGCTTGCCAAACCTGAAATCTTGATATGCTTGTAAATGAGGGGCGGGGTGAATCACGCCTGCCTCTTGGGGTATCTAATTAGATACAGGGCCCGACTAGTCTCCCCAGAACTTGGCCCCGTGCAGGGGAGTCATCGGGATTTTCTTTCTTTCTTTCTTTTTTTTCCCTAGGAAAAAAGGACATTCCTGTAAGCCGCGGTGGAAGTTTGAAAACTTGAGAGATGGCTTCAAACAACTGTATGGAAACTGTATGGAAACTGTACCCGCCCTCATCCCCATTTGAGCCGCCTCGCGGTTCCCTGCCCCTCCCCTCCCCCAAGAAGGGTGGCGTACGTTCTGAGGAAACCAGGCCTCGCCCTGTCTTCTGGGCATATTCCAGGACAGGTGACCTGTGACCGGATTTTTCTTTTTCTTTTTTTTCTTTTGGTTTTTTGAACCACACCTGACAATGTGTTCAGGAATGACTTTTGTGGTGCTGGGGGAAACTGTATGGGATGCTGGGAATTGAACCCAGGTCCGCATGCAAAGCCAAATGCCCTATCCACTGTACTATTGCTGTGGCCCGTGTGACCAGATTTCTATGTCACCCGTAGGGACCTGGGAGCTCTGCTGGCCTGCTCTAGCCCAGTGTCTCGGGTCCAACCCTCCACCTGGATGGAGGGCAGGACAGCTGGGTCCCTGGGAACAGACCTTGGGCACAATTCTTTTTTGTTTCTGTTTTTGTTTTGCTTTTTGGGTCACACCCAGCAATGCACAGGGGTTCCTCCTGGTTCTGCACTCAGGAATGACTCCTGGCGGTGCTCAGGGGGACCCTGTGGGATGTTGGGAATTGAACCTGGGTTGGCCCTTGTGCAAGGCAAATGCCCTCCCCGCTGTGCTATCGCTCCAGCCCCTTGGGGGGCCATTCTTTTCTTCAGGAGGCGAGATGGGCAAGACAGACAAGCTGCAGAGGGTGAGTGAGTAAGCAGAGGGAAAGAAACTTCCAGCCGGCCGGGGCCTCTGGGAGCGAGTGCACTGGGCTGTGAGATTCTTCACGCCAGTTTCATCAGTCATTCATGGAGGGTGGTCACTTCTTGGTCCCGCCAGCCTCCCCTGTGGCCAGAGGAAACCCCAAGAGCCAAGAAAGGGGGCAGGGGTGGGGTGTGTGTTTCTGTGCACGGGAAGCATGAGGCCAAGTTACAGGCGTTTCACCACTGTGCTCGCGAACCCCGGAACCCACCGGTGGCCAGTGAGAACGGACCTGTGGAGAGGAAGTAGTGAAGTCAGAAAATCCAGACCCACACCCGTTCCATTTGCTGTGTTTGGGGCCCCATCTTCCCTGAAGCTCGGAGGCCAGAGTTGAGAGAGCTAGACGGGATACTGGCTCTGGGATCGATTGTCGTAGAACTGGTAGAGGGAGGCTTGTCTCACATTCTCGCCACCATCCTATATACATTTGTGGTACTGGGGCTAGAACTCTGGGTCTTATACCTGCAACGCACTTGCCTGCCCACTGAGCTATAGCTCCAACCTTCACTCTTTTTTTCATTTTTGGTTTTGGGCCACACATGGCAATGCACGGGGCTTATTCCTAACTCTGCACTCAGGGATCACTCCTGGCAGGGTTGATGGGACCCAATGGCATGCCAGGAATCAAACCCGGGTCCATTGTGTGCAAGGCAAACAAACGTGCTATCATCTGTGCTATTGCTCCACCCTCCTTGCCTTTCCTCTTTTAAAAGAGTGTAACAATGCACAAAAGCTCCCATTTAAAGCATTTTAAAGTCTACCATTCTGTGGCATTAAGTGCAGTCGTGACGTGGTAGAACCATGACACTATTTCCAAAACTCGTTCATCATTCCCAATATAAATTCCCTCCCTCCTCTCCACAGCCTCGAGGACCTCCAATGGCTTTCTATGAATTGACCTGCTCAGCACAGCAGGTAGGGTGTTTGATTGGGTTTCGCCAACCCAGGTTTGATTCCTCTGTCTCTCTCGGAGAGCCCAGCAAGCCAGCGAGAGTATCCCACCCGCATGGCAGAGCCTGGCAAGCTACTTGTGGCGTATCTGATATGCCAAAAATAGTAACGACAAGTCTCATGATGGAGACGTTACTGGTGCCCGCTCGAGCAAATGGATGAACAATGGGACGACAGTGCTACAGGTAGTTCACATAAGTAGAATCATTCTAGGTTTGTCTCTTCATGCCTGGCTTCTCTCACACGGTATAATGTCCTTTGGGTTCATCCCTAGGTACGAGGTGTTAGTATCTCATTCCTTTTATTTTTTGGGAGGTCACATTTGACGATGCTTAGGGGTTACTCCAGACTCTGTGCTCAGGAATGACTCCTGGTGGGGCTCAGGAGCCCTTTTGGGGTACCGGGGATCCAACCTAGATCAGTTGCAAGGCAAGTGCCCTGTCCTCTGTACTATCTCTCCAGCCGCCTCATTCCTTTATATGGCTGAATAATTTTCCCTGTAGGGCTAGACCACATTTTTTTAATGGATACTTGGGTTACCTCTAGCCTTTGGCTATATTGTAAAAAGCTTCTGGGGATATAGGGTGCAAGTATCTGTTCCAGTGTCCGCTTTCACTTTGGGGTCTTTTCCTAGGAGTGAAATTGCAATATCCTATTGTGATTCTGTGTTTAACTTGCTGAGAAACTACCAAACTTAGCTCGTAGAGGCTGTACCATCTTTCAGTACCTCCAGAAATACATGAAAGCTTCTTTTAAAAAAGACACCTTGGGGGCTGGAGCGATAGCACAGCGGGTAGGGTATTTGTCTTGCATGCGGCCAACCCGGGTTTGATTTCCAGCATCCCATATGGTCCTCTGAGCACCACCAGGAGTAATTCCTGAGTGCATGAGGCAGGAGTAACCCCTGTGCAACGCCAGGTGTGAGCCAAAAAAGTAAAAAAAAAAAAAAAAAGGACACTCTGGGGTGGAGAGATAATAGATAATACTAAGCTTAAGGTGCTTGCTTTGCACATAGCTGACCCAGGTTCAATCCCTGATACCACACGTGGTCCCCTGAGCACTTCTAGGAGTGATCCTTGAGCACAGAACCAGGACTAATCCCTGAGCATCGTGGGGTGTGGCCTCACCACACAATGAACAAGCAAGATACTCGAGTGCACTGGAAAGATAACTCGATGGGCTGTGCCCTCGCTTTGTATGCAGGAGACCCAGGTTCAGTCCCTGGCACCGTGTGGCTCCCTGGCACTGCTGGAGGCGTTCCTCTTCTCTCCAGAAGACACTTTGCAATAGTTCTTCAAACCAGTTTGTGATGTGCAGATGAGATTACCTCCCCTCCCCATACACACATGGGTCATGATAGGCTCAAGTGCGGACACACCCAAGCTTAAATGGTGCAGAGGTTTGGTGACAGTGGAGGGACGGCAGCTCATGCTACCCCCAGCTCTTGCTCTGCCACTTCAGTGGGACTATGTCACAGTGTGGACAGCTTAAAGAACATGGCTTTTACCTTGGCTATGTGGCCTCAGACGGCTTCACTCTCAGAGCCTTCGTTTCCTTTTCTGTGTCAACAAATGGGCTGAGGAGAAGACAGACATGCCGCAAAGTTATGCAGTTAGAGTGCTCAGGACGGGTCTGACTGATGGTCTCTGCCCCATTCACGGGCACCATCATCGTTAGGATCCAATTCGGGGGATGACCCTTGAGGGAGAGTCTTGAGGTAATAACAGATTCAACCGCAAGTCAAGATGAAGAGTCTGTTCAGGGCCCGGCTGGTTATTGGGTGGTATGCTACACTTTTCAGGTTCTCCTTCAAGCAAGAACCTGCAGCCCAAGTTTGGGGTACAACCAGGCATACTCTCCAGCTTCCAGCACCTATAGGGGCTCAGACCAGGGCATGAAGTGATGGGCCCTCTGGATTATTCCTGGGCAAACTTCAAGGTTCCTGAGTTAGGTCCTTTGGCTCAGTGTGGGCTGGGATGAGTGTTTTCTCATCAATGTTCTAACGTAATGATGTTGAGTGAAATGTTGGTCTGAGAGCCCGCTGCTAGATTTTAATAGGGTTCCACCTGATCCAACATGACTCCGTTAACATTAATAGAATGAGGAAGCAGGTGACAGGGGAAGGCACCATGGTGAGTAGCACTTGATTTGGGGGAACCAGGGCCTGCTCTCATATTTCAGTCTTTTTGTATTTCTAAGGTCTCCCAAACCTCCCAGTGCAGAAACACAGACAGAGATGGTACATGGTGCAGTCCTTGAAAATTGAGACTTTAGGGGCCAGAGCAATAGTAGAGCAGGTAGGGCGTGTTTGCCTTGCATGCTGCCAACCCGGGTTCAATCCCCAGCATCCCATATGGTCCCCCAAGCACCACCAGGAGTAATTCCTGAGTGCAGAGCCAAGAGTAAGCCCTGAGCATTGCTGGCTGTGACCCAAAAAGAAAAAGAAAAAAAAAAAAGAAAGAAAATTGAGACTTTAAGCGAAACCAGGGCCTCATGTTAGGGCCTCTTGTTAGCTCAGTGTGGGCTGGGATGAGTTTTTTCTCATCAACATTCTAACGTAATGATGTTGAGCAAAATGTTGGTCTGAGAGCCCGCTGCTAGATTTTAATAGGTTTCCACCTGTTCCAACATGACTCCGTTAACGTTAGCAGAATGAGAATAACGCCAGGCTCTGGGCTGAGCACTTGACATAGGTTGTCTCGTGAACCTCTGTGGGAGGCAAATATTTTTCTTGGTTGTTTCTAGGGATGGGGGCGTCCGGCCCTCAACAGACATACTATTTTGGAGGCCACCATTCAACTCACCATGCAGAAAAGGGGGGCAAGGGATCTGAATCCCAGAAAAAAAAAATCTGCCATTCCTGGAATGTGAAGCCAAAAAGACTTTGACCACTGGAACCCCTTGAATGAGCTTTCCCAAATTACAGTTTTATGCCACAGCCACAAATTCTTTGATGTGCCACCATCCAAGATGGCCTCTTGATTCTCTAGTTGTGTCTGGATGGGTCAGTGATTGCCTTGTCCCCACAAGAACGTGTTGAAAGTGATGCTGTATGACTTCCAAGGGGGCACCAGAAAAAGGCAAAAGGCAGCATCGGCCTTTTGGGGCTGAAACATCTGCCTGGAGGCCACCGTGTTGGGAGGAAGCCCAGGCCTCACGGAGGGGTCCCAGGTACGCGCTGTGACCAGTGTGTTAGAGCATCAGCCAGTGACCCTTCCAGACTTGGCAGATGAGCCTAGCTGCCAGCTTTCCATCACCCCTAGCCATTCTTGTCTTTCCAGCCTGGCCCCAGAAATTGTCGCACAGAGACAAGTGTCCCTGCTGTCCCACCAGAGCTTCTGACCCACAGAATCGGTGAGGAGAATAAAATGGCTGGCTTTGGGGATGGCCTGTCATACCACATGCCCCTCTCCTTGTCTAGAGAAACCTAAAGACCCAAATAGAGGCAGAGGGCTCTCTGATTCAGAAAGACAAAGTGTTGGCATTTCCAGGGCTGGAGCTGTAGTACAGTGGGCAGGATGGCTGCCTTGCACGCAGCAGACCTGGGCTGGGTCTCTGGCACCCCAGAGAGTCCTCTGAGTCTGCCGGAGTGACCCCTGAACTCAGCCAGGAGTAAGCCCTGAGCACAACCAGTGTGCACCTCCCCTCTAGAAAAAAGCATTTGCATTTTGTCTGGACAAGGCTCCCCCCCCCCCCTGCCATCACCACTGGCCCACATCCACTTCCCAGGGATTCTGTGACGAGGCATGAGGAGAGGCCATGGCTAAAGGTGGGGGCTGAGGGGGGCACAGAGCATGGAAATGATTTCCCTCAGAGCGCGCTGAAGGTTTGCACACAGACAGAGCCTTGGAGCCTGTGGGCTTTGGGGGCTGGGGGGAGGCAACCCCCCACACAGCTGCCACCTCTCTCCCCCAGCCCTGGCCACCTATGGTCACATGTGGCCCTGGAGCCCAGCCTCCCCGACTCCACAGTGGGGGCTGCTCCCCCCCACCCTCCCCTTTTGTAGGTACCCCAGGCTGCCAGTTAGAGCCGACCATTCATCGCAGCCGGGGCTGGTTGGAGTTTGTCATTTGCTATGCGGAGGTTTTCTTTCTGACTAATTTGTTTACCAGGTTTAATTCTTCAATCATGTTTTCATTTTAAGAGATTTCAGGGTAATTATGAACTTTGAATAAATCCATCTGAGGCACCGAAGAAGTGCTCTCGGCTCGGCTCGGCTCGGCCGCCTTTCCGCGGCCACGCTGGAAAATGTGTGCGCCCGTCCTTCCCGGCCCACCCCCCCACACCCCAACTCTGGCAATTGGAAACAGCTGGGCCTCTAGGAGCCAAGGTCAGGAGTCGAGAAAAAGCCAGAAAAAGCCACAACTGCAAACCACACCGGGAGGGGGAGAGATAGAATCAGGCTGGTGTGTAAGCCAGGCGGTGGAACTTGCGAGAAGCCTGTCCCTCTCCACCTACCTCGCCTGGGCGGCGCGGCCCCCCCTTCCCCCCCATGGAGGGGCATGCTGCTGAGACCCAGCCCCCCTCCCCCCCGGGCCAGGGTTGCCCCCCACGCATTGCCAGCTTAGTTCTCGTAGAAGTGGGGTGCGGGCAGACCCGGGGGAGGAGCAGACGCAGGAGCAGAAGCTGGGGTGCTCTGCCCCTCCCCGCTGCACGCTGCTTGGAGCGCCGTGGCCGTAGGCAGTTTCCGAGCTCTTAGGAGTAAAGTAGAAATAGATTGAGGAGGATGATGTTAATTCCTGTTCCCTCTGCTTGGCAGGCGCCGCTGGGAGCTGATGGGGGAGGAGGCATTTAGTAAACTGTCTTCTCATGGCACGGTCGTGAGGTAGCTGGTGTTGTGAAACAGTTTCTCTCGGTCCTATCAGCCGGGTCATACTGGCAGTCGGAGGGGGATGTGACACCCAAACAACGGCAAGAGTCAAGAAATGCCAACAGGCCCCGCCGTGCCTTGACCCCATCACCATTTGTCAACTGAAGCGTCCGGTGTCGGGGCTCCCGGGCTGGGATGATCTTTATGGGGTGTGTGAGCATATGAATTGTGACTCGGAATCTTCGGGCTTCAGCACCTTATCAACAGCACACAGGAGGGCTGCCTGTGTCCCGAATCTTATCAGCATCCACAAATTAGGGTTGCTAATTTGCATATCCATATCAAACCTCCAGCCAGCGGGGCAGGCGGGCAGGACAGCCTGGCTAATCGGAACTAGGATCAATGGATTAGGCTTCGCTAATTTACATGCAGCCAATCACGGCCCAGCAACGCGCAGCCGCGCTGCCCCGGGAGCCAATCACTTGAAGGAACCTCTCCACCCCGCAGCCTAAGTCCCCCGGTGTCCCCAGCCTGATGGAGCTGGCTCTGGCCCTCCCTGGGGAGAGGCCGCGTGCGGGCACTGGGACTTGCTGGGACAAGAAGTCTGGTGCTGGATGCCATCTACCACGACTGCCTAGCAGCCAGGGAGTAGCCATACTGTCGTGGCAGCTTGGCTTCTCCCCCCAAAGCAAGTCACAGAGATTCAGGAGGACCTGGCACCGGGAAGGGACCAGACAGGGGCGGCAGTGTGTCCTGGCCAAATTCATAAGTTGAATGCCTAACTCCCGGGGCCTCAGAATCCGATTGTATTTGAAGATAAGTTCTTTTAAAAAGCGATTAAGATACAATGAGGTCATTAGGGTGGGCCCGAATCCAATCTGACTGGAATCCCTGAAAGACGAGATTAGACCAGAGATGTGCGCAGAGCGAAACTGAGGTGAAGACACGAGGCAAAGCTGGCCCAGGCCAGGAGCGGGGCCTGGAGCCACTCCACCCGCACTGTCGTCAGTGGGAACCAGCCTTGCCGCCACCTTCATCTTGGACTTCCGGCCTCCAGTGTCGTGGAACAATAAAGATCTCTGGGTCTAAACCACCCAGTCCCGCGCCACTGTGTTAGGGCAGCTGCAGCAAATGAATACGGCAACCAAGAGTCATTTCCATGGGAGGAGACAGTGTGGCACACAGCCTTCTAAGTTACCCCACTTGAGAGAGGAGAATGGGCGTGGCTATCCCATCACTACTTGGGGGCTGTGTCGAAGGGAGCATTATCCCCACCCTTCCTATCTGCTGCTGGGGTACCCATGCTGCTTTGGGACCAAATGTAGCCCCCTGCGGGGGTGGGGATGGGGGGAATGGGTGAGGGTACTTGGGAAGGGAACAATAACGGTATCTGCCATATAGGCTTATGAGATAAATCAGGGACTATCTATCTTAGCTGCCTTTTGGCCCTGGTACTATGGTGGGACCCTCTTCCCCAAAGGCATGCATGTGTTAGGGCTGGCGGAATAGGACAGCGGGATAGTACAACAGCTATAGTCTTGCATATAGCGGACAGGGTTCGATTTCTAGCATCTCCAGGAGTGATTCCTGAGTGCAGAGCCGGGAGTAAGCTCTCAGCAATGGTGGGTACTCCACCCAAGCCCCATAAAAAAATAAAAAGAAAAACCCAAAGGAGTATGTGTGCTGTGTGGATTACTAGGAAGTCTGCCTGGAAAACACTTCTGTATGGGATAACCCTATGTCGTGGTAGACGACTCAATGAGAAATAGTATTTGCAAAGGTAACCTTGGGGATGTTCTCATCCGAAAACCAGCTGGATGCGTGAAACATGGAACGGAGTTCTCTGTAGCCTGGGATCCCTGAAACTGTAGCTCAGGAGGACTGGACCACTTAGAGCCTCTTGCTCATTTGATTTTAAGTTAATTTGAATTTTACCTCTTTTCTCTTCCTTTTGTTGTTACTATTGTGGCAGTGAGCAGGAGTTGCAACTTTTAGTTGTGGTGCTTGTACACAGTTAGTTGTGGGACTCCCTTCAGCATGTAGAGTGATGTCAGGAATCGAACTTGCAGCCTCACAACTGTAAGGCAAGTGCTTATTAGCAACTTGATTTATCCTTGCCCCCTATCTTGCTTACTTTTTTTTAGGGGGGGGACACCTAGTGGTGCTCAGAGCTTATTCCTGGCTCTTTGATCAGGGATCACTTCTGGTGGGGATTGGGGTACCATATGGGATGCCAGGGATTGAACCGGGATCAGACACTTACAGGGCAAGCATTCTATGGCCTGTGCTATCCCTCTGGCCCTATCCCTTAAAAAAATTTTTTATGGGGGGTGACCCCGCACAGGGATCACCCATCGGGAGCTTGGTGGACCATAAGGGGTGCCAGGGATCAAACCCAGGTTGACCACGTGCAAAGTATCACTGTCACTGTCATCCCGTTGCTCATCGATTTGTTCGAGCGGGCACCAGTA
Organism: Sorex araneus; assembly: GCF_027595985.1. Taxonomy (NCBI): domain Eukaryota; kingdom Metazoa; phylum Chordata; class Mammalia; order Eulipotyphla; family Soricidae; genus Sorex; species Sorex araneus. The sequence continues at coordinate 41,766,300 of NC_073313.1, forward strand.
ACGTCTCTCATTGAGAGACTTATTGTTACTGTTTTTGGCATATCCAATACTCACGGGTAGCTTGCCAGGCCCTGACGTGCGGGCTCCATACTCTCAGTAGCTTGCCGGGCTCTCCGAGAGGGGCGGAGGAATCAAACACGGGTCGGCCGCGTGAAAGGCGAAAGCCCAACCGCTGTGCTATCGCCCCAGCCCGTGCAAAGTATATGTATGTATGTGTATATATATGTATGTATTGGATTGAACTGGAGCGATAGCACAGCGGGTAGGGCGTTTGCCTAGCACACAGCTGACCCAGGCTCGATTCCTCTGTCCCTTTCTGAGAGCCCGGCAAGCTACCGAGAGTATCTCGCCCGCATGGCAGAGCCTGGCAAGCTACCCATGGCATATTCAATATGCCAAAAAACAGTAACAACAAGTCTCACAATGGAGACATTACTGGTGCCCGCTCGAGCAAATCAATGAACAACAGGACAACAGTACTACAGTGATATATATATATAGATATAGATATATATATATATAAATTTTCTACTTCTCTCCTCCTGTTCTTCATTGTTTATGTTGTTGTGGTGATGACAGGGGTCACACACACCCTCATTATGCTGCTCTCACAGTTTCAGCTGTGGTGCTCCCCAGAGCGTGGTACTCACACACTTATCTACCACGCACACTGGGGTTGTGCTCCTCTAGCTGTGGTGCTTGCATGCATGTTCGGAGTCCCTCCAGGACTCACACAGGTGTCCTGCAGAAGCTGCTTGGCACATCTTTTTAGTTGTGGTGTTCGCCACAGACCACACTCCTTCTAGTGTGCTCCTCCCTCCCCCCTCCCCCCTATAGTGTAGGTAGAAATCAGTTGCAGTCCCGGGGATGGCAGACATTAGGTGCCAGGCTCAAAGGGCAGAGCTGCCAAGATCACACTCTGTGCCTGGGGCAAGTCCCCAGATATTTGAACTCGTGGCCATGTGCTCGCAAGGCGGGCAAGGCCCTGCACTGTTCCTCCAGATCCTTCTTGCTGAGTTTAGACTCTTCTACTGGACAGAGCTAGGATGTGTGGAGTTAGACTTCTTGGTTTCAGGTGACTGAAACCAAATGCTGACCAACCTTGGCGGGGGGGGGGGGGGGGCGGGGCTGAGGGGCTAGGGGGGTGGTGAGGTTGGTGGGAGGAAAACTGGAGACATTGGTGGTGGGAAATGGACAGTGGTGAAGGGATGGGTGTTGGAACATTGTATGATTGTATGCCTGAAACCCAATCATAACAACTTTGTAACTGTGTATTTCATGGTGATTCAATTAAAAAAGCGGGGGGCGGGGGAGGGGAATAAATGACTACTCCCAAACTTCCAACTGAAAAAAAAAATTAGAGATTTCTGGAAGGTGTTAGGTAGACCACAGACTTGAAAGAAGGTACCAGGATTTATAGGCAAGATCTTTCTAGTGCTAGTAAGTTATTCCCACCACAGCTTTGTTAGATAATGCCACTGTTGGATCCTTGAGGTTGCTGTCATGGCTTCATTTTCCCTGCCTCTTTATGTCACTCTGTCAAGATTAAAAGTCTTGGGGTGCCTGGGCTACTGGAGTTGAGGAGTTCTAAGGGTTTTAACAAGAGTTGCCCGATTATGAGCTTCTATAAATGAGAAGCAGGCCAACTACTTCCCAGTATTAACTAAACCCGGAGATGATCTCATCAATGGGGGAGACATGGGACTGGAGCGATAGTACAGAAGTAGGCAAGGTGCTTGCCTTACATGTGCCCAACCTGGGTTTAATCTCCCGCACCCCATAGCATTCCCTGAGAACCACCAGGAATCAACCCTGAGTACTGCTGGGTATGGCTCCCAAACCAAAGCAATTAAAATAAATGGGAGAGACACTTGACCTAGAAACATGGACAGATGGAAATTCTAGAAAATGTGCGAAGGAGGGGGAGAAAGTAAGGAGCATGGATTTGTTCCTGTGAGTCCTTTGCTCAGTTTTTGACTAAATTCATCACGATATTGCATAGTAGATGTCTGGTTGGGTGTGGGGTGTCTTTAACTAGGGAATCTTCGTGGTCCCCAAGAGGCACCAAGGAGAAGATTGAGGGACTTGAGTGTTCTGTTATCTGTTGTTATATATATATATATATATATAAACCCCACAACAATAGTCGTGTAATCTTTCTTCTTTTGGGGGTTACACGTGGCTGTGCACAGGCCTTATTCCTGGCGCTGTGCTCAGGGATCACTCCTGGCAGTATCAGGGACTGTACTGGGTGCTGGGGATTGAGCCTGGGTTGGCTGTGTGCAAGGCAAGAGCCCTACTTGCTGTATTATGGCTCCAGCCCTTTGAATAGTGGTTTTTTCTTTTCTTTTTTGATTCTTTTTGGGTCACACCTGGCGATGCTCAGTGGTTACTCCTGGCTCTGCACTCAGGAATTACTCCTGGCGATGCTCGGGGGACCATATGGGATGCCGGGGATCTCAGGTCAGCCACATACAAGGCAAATGCCCCACCCACTGTGCTATGGCTCCGACCCCTGAATAGTGGTTTTAAACCCTAACAATCACACTGCTCACGAAACTGAAGTTTGATTGGGCTCAGTCAGGTGGTTCTTTATTAGGTTCTTTTAGGTTAGGGACATGGTACTCAGGGCTGAAATCATCTTAAAAGTTTCCTCACTCACAGATCACAGGTCTGGGTCCTGAATCGAGAAGACCTCCCGCCCCCTACACACACACACACACACACACACACACACACACACACACACACCAATAACTGGCAAAGAAACCAACTGGAATCCTCCCTCTTGATCTGTGTGAACTCTCCACAGAGCCTTTCCAACTGGTTTAGGATGATGCGGCTTCTTATGCATCAGCTGAGGGGTTCTAAGAAAGAACCAGACAGCAGACAGCAGCCATACTGATTTTAGAAATCACGCTTTATCACTTTCAGTGGATTTTGTTGGTCTTAGAAATCACGCTTTATCAGACTGGAGTGATAGCACAGCAGGGAGGGCATTTGCCTTGCACTCGGCCGACCCGGGTTCAATTCCCAGCATCCCATATGGTCCCCTGAGGACCGCCAGGAGTAATTCCTGAGTGAAGAGCCAAGAGTGACCTCTGTGCATTGCCAGGTGTGACCCAAAAAGTTAAAAAAAATATATCACACTTATCACTTTCAGTGTATTTTGTACATTCAACTTGAACCAGTGCGCACAGCCCGCGTGCCTGAGGAGAGAAGGGTTGCTGCCTTCCCTTTGATGGGAGAACGGTCCAAGAATTGGGGAATGAGTTTAAAAGCTACCCAAGTGGGCAAGGAGATGACAAACAGTTGCGTGCTTGGCTGGTCTGACTGAAACAACACATTTCTGGGTCTTGATTTTTTTTTTTTTTAACTTGGTTGCTGGTTTCCCATGATGCAGCAAGATCAGTTAGTAACACACTGGCACCTCGTGGGCGGGACCCACCGGCTCCAGTTAATCCGGCTTTATCATTATGCCAGAAGAGCTCATTCCAACTGAAATTTGACTATTGGTTTTTAATTTTGGTGCCATTTTTCACGCTGATGGCTCTTCTGGCTGACAGGGAATTACCCAGGGTGCAAATTAAATACAATAGAATTGCTAATCAGGCCATTAGAATCCGCTGACAGGGGGAAACCTACAAGTTGTCAGACGTGGGTGGGCTGTCCCCTGGCCTTTGGGACAGAATTCGCCCGACTTCAAATGGACCGGTGCATGGGACCGCTTCCAATCGGAGCCGCTCACCCCTCTAGGTAAGCTGCAGAGACGGATCCACAAGGCTTGTGATTCTTCCTGGGGTTCTCGTTGCAGGAAAAAAAATCTTGTCCTGTAAGTACACATGTCCCTGCGGAATCACTGCTCTAATGTTCCATACACTCTTCTCATGCAAGAAAGTGTTGAGATTTAATTCTCAACCTCCAGGCCCACAAGGAAGGCATCAACTATCTGGCATAATGAACAATGTTTTTGGATTTCTAAATTTAGAGGGAAGGTGAGAACACAGCAGCGTTTTTGTTTGTTTGTTTGTTTCTTTCTTTTTTTTTGTCTCTGATGTCTAATTCTGAGCAAAGATAGAAAGCCTCTTATCTGCTGAAGACTGCATGTTGTATATTCAGCCACTGTTTCTTTGTGATTTTTGTTTTTCAGTCCTCACTAAACGGGACAGAGAGGAAGTTGCAGCAGAGATGTTCACTCGGGGTGCAAGGCTGGACTCCCACCAGTGAGCTCCAAAAATGTGGGGGTGTTAGACCTTCAATAAAAGGCAGACTACTGTCCTCAAAGGGGGAGAGGGAGGGTTGCGGACGTGGCCAGGGGTGTTTGCAGGAACTCATGGAATCAATACCGTTCGACTTTCTCGAACCGGCCAGCAGTGCCTGGTTACTGGCAATGTGGGCTACCTTGAATCTTCACTACAGCTTTCCGCTGGCTGCTTGCCACCATCACCCTGACTTAATGGAGGTCAATCCAGGGAGTAAAAACTTTCCTGGTCCATCCAACCAGTTAAGGCTAGGGCAAATGTTAGTCAATTGAGTTTGACTTCCACACACAGTGGGTTAAATACTGCTTGAAACAATAGTCTTCATTCTTATTAAAACAAAGTTTGAGAGTGTGAAACTTTTTTTTTTTTATAACAACTTTGCCCCTTCAATTTCCCTCTGAAAATGTAGAAGGACTCTCTGGGGTTAGGAAAAGCTAAAACAGACTGGCTTGAGACTTGTAGTTTGCAGGATGGGACCACCCCTTCCTGGGAGAAACTGTCCCATTGCATTCTCTTGGGTCTGATAGGGTCAAGGAGGAACTCTGGGAACTTCTGCACTGATAAGGCCTCCTGGGCCCCGGGCCAGACAGAGCTTGTTGATGGAGACTGCGCAGTAGAGCCCTCTCCCCATGTCTCATTGCTTTATTTATTACCATATTGAACACACCCCCACAGCATTCCACCCAATTGCGCATGCTCCCCAATCTCCCTTCCCAATATGTATGAGTTTCCAGAAAGGAAAAAAGAAAAAGAATGTATATACGCTAACTAGCTGGTCATAATACAACACCACTCTCTATCCCTGTCTTTGGAGCTGTTCTCCAGTCAGGACTGGTGGACGTCCTTGCCAACTGAAGTTGTTTTCAAGCCAGTAAACCTCGTCTCTTCTAGTCAGTTGTTCCTGTACCTTTTGAGGATAATAGAAGGAAGCTGTTTAACTGGTGCAGTGGATCCAGAATAATCAGCTACCGAAGCTCCTTCTATCTTGTTACTTCCACTGTCTCCCGTTCTATGGGCCGCACTTTGCATTGCCAGATGAAGTACAGGATTCCCCGTGAAACTGGAGTTTCAGATTTCAAAAAGTGTTTTTATTTTTAGCTCAACTGTATCCGGTGCAATATCCAATAAAATTAACTTTTTTTTTTTTGCTTTTTTGGGTCACACTGGCGATGCACAAGGGTTACTCCTGGCTCTGCACTCAGGAATCATGCCTGGCGGTGCTCAGGGGACCATATGGGATGCTGGGAATCGAATCTGGGTTGGCCGCATGCAAGGCAGACGCCCTACCTGCTGTGCTATCGCTCCAGCCCCTAAAATAAACTTTTAAAAATATTTAAAGATTTTTGGGCCTGGAGCAATAGCACAGCGGGTAGGGCATTTGCCTTGCACGCGGCCAACCCGGGTTCAAATCCCAGCATCCCATATGGTCCCCTGAGCACGGCGAGGGGTAATTCCTGAGTGCAGAGCCAGGAGTAACCCCTATGCATCGCCAGGTGTGACCCAAAAAGAAAAAAAAAAGTATTTAAAGATTTTTAATGAGACCACAAGCAAAATAATTAGTTTTGTTTGCTCCATCTGACAAACTCTTGGCACAAGGTGGTTGCTTGTGCTCCAGCCTTCAGGCAGTAGGCCAGAAGAGGGTTAAAGAAGGACCCACTCCCTCAGAAGATGCTTTGAAAAAATCATAATTCCAACTACTGCTCATGTTGCGTTGGCCACACCTGGCTTTTAGGGAGGCTGGGAAGTTCAGCTATGACTCCAAGCAACCACGGGTTCTACCGATGATCCAGAGCTTCTGTCTAAAGGGAAATGTTCATCTGGGGTCAATCTTAGTGTTTATCGGGGGCTAATTCCCTGCGTTGTGTCTGAAAGTTACTCCCAGGAGAGCTCAGGGAACCATGTGGTTCCAGGGATGAAACCCTGGACTCCAGCACACAAAGCCTGGGCTCAAGATTGGTGAACTCCCTCTCCTGTGCTCCACAGCTGGGATTTTACCCCCCCGTGAGCATGGTTTTTAAGTCTTGAGGTTTAATCACTTGGCTGTGTTGCTCATGAAAGAAAAGGGGAGGAGAGATGCCGTGTGTGAGCCACCCAGCCCTCCTGGGGTTGCTTCTCCAGTGATCTGGGGGCCTCTTCCTGGACTTTGCCAAAGATTTGCTAGCAACAGCCTTCACAGGAGACAGCCACCAAGGCCTTCCTACCCCTGCCGCTGGAGGCCTCCCCCTACCCTGGAGAATTGGGATGGCTCCTGGCCAATGACTCACCGGGCCTGCCCTTGGCAGGGAGTCAAGACACCAGCTCAAGGATGATTGACACTCCTGTCCCCCTGTAGGTAGGGTCAGGTCCGGGCTAGGTGTGCGGGCCTGGCTGGGCAGCTCCTTTCTCGTCTCGCTCTCCCTACTCCCTTAACTGCGGCCTCCTGGAAGCATTTCCTTCATAAATCACTCATGCACAAATCCTTGTCGCCATGTCTTGGTGGCCTCTGATAAGGGTTTACCCTGGAAAATAAAAATAGGAAATGGGACAGCACTTTTGAAGACAAAGTGGTTCTGTGGTCTTGTGTCCCTCCAGGGTGAAGAAGTTCCGTGTGTGCGGGCCCACCCTTCGCAGCAAGGCCAGAGCTGTGTTCTGAACCGCCCTATTCACTGTTGATTCCAGTCCTCTAAGCTGTAGGGTTTTGCTTTAGACAATGGCTCTTAGGGTCTGGACAGAAAAACGAACAGCTCTGGGTTTCCAATAGGAAGCGACAGAATAGGAGAGAGGAGGATTTTAGGAGATCGGAGAGCTGGGAGGGAGGGGGGTTGGGAAGATGACAGCAGCTCTCAGGTTTCCTCCCCAGAGCAGCAGAAAGGCCAGCTGCCAGTTGCTCGCTGGCCCTGGGGGTCAAGGTCAGGCTGCTCAGGGAAGCTTTCGGAGGATGCTGGGTAAAGTTCCACGGCTGTCTGCATTATGTCAGCCCTCGCTCCTAGGGAACCCTCCATCCAGTTTCTGGCCTCCCTTCTGCGTTCCAAATCACGGACAAGAACTAGAGCGCCTTATTCTTTGTGGGGTTTGTATCTGCACATTTGCCAATGAGATAAAACGTAGTTACAGGGGCTGGAGTGATAGCACAGCGGGTAGGGCGTTTGCCTTGCATACAGCCAACTGGGGTTCGATTCCCAGCATCCCATATGGTCCACCCCCCCCCCCCCGCCAGCACTGCCAGGGATAATTCCTGAGTGCAGAGTCAGGAGTAACCCCTGTGCATTGCCGGGTGTGACCCAAAAAAACAAAACAAAACAAAAAACCCATAGTTGCAACACCCAAATCAGTAGCTAACACATTTTGGGTCCTTCATGGGCTTCTGCAGAATGGTAAAAAAAAAAAAAAAAAAGAGGGTTAAAAAAAAAAAAAAGAGAGTCCCTCGATGCCAGCTGAAGAAGGCCAGAGTGCCACTGTGCATTCGCTTCCCTGCTTGTCCCACAAACAAGGGTCCTCTTTGGTGGTCTATTTCGTGCCATGATTTTCATATTTTTGTACGTGCGGTGGACAACTGTTTCAGAGGGCCCCCAAGTATAGAGCTGGAGTGTGGAGGGTCTTCCCAAGTATGAGAAGTCTAGGATGTACTTTCTCATTTATATAACTTTTGTGAGATAAGTTCTATTTAGGCATAGCTTACACGGCTGTTGTTCCATGTTAAGGACTTAACAACGTGCATGGAAAGAGTGTCTTGAAAGAGAAACACGTAAACCAGGCTGTGAATTCATTAGCACACACAAAGGTGATCAGAGGCTCCTAGGAACAGAATCTTGTATTTCTGCTAGGAGCAGTGGTTTCATGTCACTTATTCAGGGTTCACAGGGCATAACTGGATGGTAACAATCACAAATAACAGAAATCAACGCTGCTTTCCATTGGTAGACTAATTAGTAGCCTATTTGGCAAGGAAAGCTGGAAAATGGAGTTTCCAAGCTTCCAGATGCCGTGATACTTGGCAGAACATGGAAGAGGGAATGGTGCTAAGTTGTTGAGAGAGGATCCAGCAGGTATGTTAAAACACTCAATGCTTGAAAAATTTTAATGCTTGCCTCAGAGTGTACCGTATTCACCAGTGCTCACCTTCAAATAACGTACTTTTTCACACGTAGCGCAAAGACCATATAAGATACTTCCTCCTTCTGTATTTTGTTTAGGCTATATTGTATTTGCTTATTTATTCCATCTATATCTTTTTTTTGCTTTTTGGGTCCACCTGGCGATGCACAGGGGTTACTCCTGGCTCTGCACTTAGGAATTACCCCTGGTGGTGCTAGGGGACCATATGGGATGCTGGGAATCGAACCCAGGTTGGCCGCGTGCAAGGCAAACGCCCTACCCGCTGTGCTATTGCCCCAGCCCCATTCCATCTGTATCTTATCTATATTTTACTCAGTCTATTTTTTAGTCTATATTTTGTTTGTTTTTTTAGTTTTTTGTATGTAATGCCAGAGTTTAGACCCAGACTTCACATGTATAAGGTGCTTTAACTCTGACTTATATCCCAGCCTTCATTCTATGTTTAATATAGATAGATGCTATATATGTATTTGATTTAAAAAAACAATATATTGCTATTATGTTGACTTAATCTTTTAGAGTGACTTAAGAAAAAGAATGAGTTTGTTTTTCTGTAAACCCCCTTTATTTGTGTAGGATCAAGTAACTATCTGGCATCACATTCTTTCTATCCTTAGCATTTCTTGTGTATTTTTTCTGCAATGAATTGTTTTCTTTAGTCTAAGTTAGAATTTCTCTTTATTACTTATTTGCTTTGTATGGGCCACACCTACTGTTCAGAGGGCTTACTCCTGGCTCTGTGCTCAGGGATCTGTCTTTGGGATGCTCAGGGGACCATATGGGGTACAGGGGATTAAATGGAGGTCAGCCATATGAAAGGCAAGTGCCTTACACTCTTTCTATTTCTCAGGCCCCATTTAAAGAATATATTTCTGTAGAGAAAGCACAAAAATTAATTTTGTGTGTAATTCCTGTTTTTTTCTGCCCCCTGAGATGTGTATTATAACCAAACCAAGAGACCAGTATTTACTTGGAATTCGTGAAGAAATTCTCAGTCTGTTCATAAGATTAGCAGTAGCAAGTGGTGGAAATGACTGATCAAACTTTTTTGCATTACCCGCTGTTATTAACTGAATTGTTTCTTCCCAAAATTTGCATGTTGAAAGTCTAACCCTCAAAGTGATTGTGTCTGGAGATAGGATTTTTAAAGAGGAAATTGTGTTTAAATGAGATACAGGGGAGGAGCCCCAGGCAATTTGACTGTGGTCCTTCTAAGAAGAGGAAACAAGGGGCAGAGAGACAGAGACCGAGGGGTTGAGCTCATGCTTTGCATGTGGGAGGTCTGGGCTCTATCTCTGGCACCATGCGCTCCCCCTGAGCAACTCAGGGAACAACGCCTGAGCACTGGCGAGCGTGGCTCCCAACCCCCTCTCTCTACAAGAAAAAGAAATGGAATAGACACACCCCAGGGGTGTATGTGCCTATAGGAAACACGGAGTAAACAGAGTGAGAAAATGACCATGTGCAAGTCAACAAGAGAAAGTCTCAGGAGCACCAGCTCTGCAACCCCTCGATCTTGAACTTCAGCCTCAAGAATATAAAGGGACAAGGGAGACAGTGCAAGGGATAGGATACATGGCTAGCATTGGTCAACTCGGGTTCAATCCCTGGTACCACATGACATTCTGAGAATGACTGGGGTGGCCCTGGTTGTGCCCGATACACAGGGCGCACAGGGCCTGTTTGGCATGTTGTCTTCAGACCCTCATGTTGTACCCCCATCAGTCCATTTGCTACTTGACTGATTATCCCTGGGAATGGCTCCCGGGCCCTTTGAGCCTGCTTGAGACGTGTCCCCTCCCCACCCCTAAATCCCAGAAATGTAGAAGAAACCTCATGGCACATCATGAGGAGCAGAGGTGAATCATGCATCTCCCCTTGGTTCCAAATTCCTGACCCACATAACTGTAAGAAAGAAATGGTTGTTGTTTTAGGCTACTAAGCTCTGGGATGCTTTATAAGGCAGCGATAGCTAACGAGTGCAGCAGAGACTTGCAGACATTCTAGAATTCCCCTCTTCATTATCCCTTCTCTCTTTCTCTCATTTGGCTAGTGGTACTTGAGAGCTTCTTCTGGCTTTGTGTGCAGATCGTTCCTGGTGATGCTCTGGGGATCATGCAGAACCAGGAATCAAACCCGGCTCTCCTAGATGCAAGATAAGTCTTTTAACACTGAGCCACACCCCTGACCCTCCTGGTTGTTCTCTTTGCAAGCTTGTACATATGAGCTGATCCAGCTAGCTACATGGCCACCCCAAATCATATTTACCTCTCCCAGCATTTTTTTTTTTTGCAGTTAGATATAGCCCTGTGATGACATTCTGGCCAGTCAGATATAAGGAGAAGGGACATCTCCAACTTCTAGGGCAGTAATTATTTTTCTTTTTTTGGTCTTTGGGCCACATCCACGATGCTTAGGGGCTACTCTTAGCTCTGTTCTCACAGGTCATTTCTGAGAGTTCTTGGGGAAATATGCTATGCAGGGATTGCACCTGGGCTACTCTGCATGTAAAATCTGTGATCAGTCCACTGGGCTCTCTCCTTGGGCCAGCAGTAGTTACTTTGGAGGACTTTATCATGTATATATCGTATATGTATATTATATCTATCTATCTATCTATCTATCTATCTATCTATCTATCTATCTATCTATCTATCTACATCTGTTGGAGACCTCAGTGTAATCAGAGAGTTAAGAACATTCTGTACTATGATCATCTTGACTTCTTAGGTTGACTGAATGAGATATGGGTTGTTCTTGTGTCTACTGGCAAGCAAAGGAGTGTAGCAGAACAATAACAATAAAAAAATAACAATCAAAAGAGAGTAGGTAAGCCAAGATGTAGCACCATCGCACTGTCGTGGCACTGTCGTCCCGTTGTTCATCTATTTGCTCGAACTGAGCAGGCACTAGTAACATCTCCATTGTGAGACTTGTTACTGTTTTTGTTTGTTTGGTTTTTTTTTTTAAGCTTTTTTGGGTCACACCCGGCGATGCACAAGTGTTACTCCTGGCTCTTCACTCAGGAATTACTCCTGGCATGCTCAGGGGGACTATATGGGAATCTGGGAATCGAACTTGGGTCCGCCGCATGCAAGGCAAATAAATGCCCTACCTGCTGTAATATCACTCCAGCCCCTTGTTACTGTTTTTGGCATATTGAATAAGCCCCGGGTAGCTTGCCAGGCTCTGCCGTGTGGGCAGGATGCTCTTGGTAGCTTTCCAGGTTCTCCGAGAGGGGCCAAGGAATCAAACCTGGGTTGGCTGCGTGCAAGGCAAACGCCCTACCCGCTGTGCTATCACTCCAGTCCTGACAAGGTGTAAAGATCAAAATACTAACGGAGAAGAAAGTTGCTAAAAATAACATGGTTGTCTCCAATGAGAAAGGCTGCCTTTGTATTGCTAGCAATTTTCTGACATTGTGACTACCTTAAAGAATAAGTTGGGGTTGAATCTTTGTATTGATATTGGATTTAGAGCTGGAGAGAGAGGATACAGGGATTAAGGTGCTTGCCTTGCATCCTGCTGACCCTGCTTCAAATATCTCAGGCACCACATAAGCTTCCCTGAGCACTGCCAGGGGTCACTCCCGAGCACAGGGCTAGCAGTAGCCCCTGAGCACAAGGCGTGGCCCCAAACTGCTTCTCTAAAATTGTATTTAATTTTGCTGCATTTACTGGCGGAGGGGGATTGGGCCACACCCAGTGCTAAGGGCTTACTCCTGGCTCCATGCTCAGGGGACCATATCATGAGATCAAACCTGGGTCAGCCACATGCAAAATAAACACCCTACCCACTCTAGGATCTCTCCACAGACCCCCGTCACACATTTTAAAAATCGGGAAAGAAGCTTTAAAAACATACATAAAAGAAAATGTATTTAAATCAAGACGTTGGGCATGGAACGTTCCTAGGTTTATAATATGGGCTTGGTCTGTGCACCTTAACTACCCAGTGATGGTGCTTGTGATCTTGCCCTTGCAGAACTTACCCATGGCTTCTGGTGACAGGTAAATAGCCCTGGTGTGGTAGGAAGTTGAGAAGTAGGGTGGAGAGTCTGGAAGGGATCCCAGAGCTGGCCTTGAAGCTTTCTAAGGGCTCCTCATCCTGTTAGCTATGAGGCCCTGTGCATTCTTAATCTCGGATTCGGTCACCTTCTCGCTCTCTCTGGCTGCTTGCCTGTGGCCAGCCGTTATCATTTCTCTCTCCGGTTCCTGCCTCAGTCCTATCCCTTTAAATTTATACTCAGCTCTGCTGCCAGTGTTTGCTCTAGAAAGTGAAGCAGATTCACAGCATCCCCGGCTGAAAATCCTAGCAAGACTCCCCGCTCTGAGCAGAGGAAAGAGACCGCCTCATTGCGACTCTGGGCTTTTGCTAATGTAGCTGCCTGCTGCATCTCTGTTCCTCTTCTATCAAGGCTGGCCCTGCTCCAGCCAGCCTGGGGGACTGAAAACTCCGGAAGCAGCCCAGTTGGCAAAGCCTCGTAGGTTCTTTCTGGTCTGCTTTCTTCAGCCAAACCTTGGCTTCATTCATTCATTCATTCATTCAATATTTTTTATTGAGGCCATAGCCAGTAGCACTGGTGGGTAGGTGGGGTGAGGGGCTGCCCAGGAGTGCATGGCCTGGAGATACGAGCCTGATCTTTTCATGCTCAGACCTGCCATAGTGCTGAAGGGTCACCACTGAGTGCTTTCTTTTTCTGTCCTTTTCCTCCCTATTCTCTGAAGTCAGGGGTGATCTAGGTACCCTCCCCCCTTTATTACATGGCATTTCATTCTCCAGTTATGTCTCACATATACCACAGATATGTGAGATAATTATTCCCTCCCCCCATCAGCTGATGACAGGTCCCAACAGGCTTTGCATGTCCCCGAAGGGGTAAGGCTGACTCCCGCTATGGTAGAACGAAGGGGAACATCCCCCACAGCTTACCAGGGGATCACTATCCTGGGATGCACGAACATATTCTCCAAACGGTCTTCTTTCTGTGCTACCTTTCTGAGTAAACCTCTTTTGTTGCTGGAATGAGCTAGTGCTTTTTGCTTGAGGTTGACAGACACCCAGGAGCCATTTATGACAATGAAATAATTGTCCGGAAAGGTCTACGAGAGGTCCAGAACAGAGGGCTAGGGCAAAAGGCAGTTGGTGGAGCGCCCCCTACTGGTTGTGGATGAGAGTGGCTTCTGAATGGGTGTAGTCTGGGTGCAGAAAATCCCACAGTCCGTTGATACTTGGAGCCTGTCGTAGAAGTGAGTCCAGGCGCTTTAGGTGCTGAAAACTCATTTGGAGGTGCCACACCTGTTGGTGCTCAGAGGCTCCTCCTGACTTTGTGCTAGGACATCGCTCAGGAGTTCCTGGAGTTCCTGCATGCAAAGCTTGCACCCAGTAGTTGAGCTAGCTTTCTAGCGCCTGAACTGAATACGATTGCCTTGCAAGTGAGCACAAAGGCTGATCAGGTCTTCTGGCTAATGCTGTGCCAAGGCAGCCAATGGTCCCTGGTCCTTCAGTACCTGGGTGCCTTAAGTTGGGTAGAAGCTGCACCAGGGTTATACCTCAGTCTCAGCTACAGCCTGGTGGGGGCGGGGGGTGGGGGTGGGGGCGGAGCTTTTTGGCATGAACCCCTCTCAGGATTGTCTCACCTGATGCAGGGGAGCTGGGCTTGCATCATGCCGTGCTCCGAAGTCACAGGCTAAGGCAACATTTCCCAAAGTGGGTGATACCCACCCTCCCCCCACCCCCTGGGTGGAAGGATGGAATGATAGGGGTATAGTGGTGTTAGCCTCAGATACCATTGTGGAGTGCCTTTTGTTTGCTTAGAGAAGGTAGATTAGGGGGCCAGAGAAATAGTACAGCAAGTGGCGGGCTTGCCTCGCCTGCCACCGACTCAGGTTCAGTTGGTCCCGTGTGCTGACAAGGAGTGATCCCTGAGTATAGAGCCAGAAGTAAGGCCTGAGCACTGCCGGGTGTGGCTCTCAAGCAAGAAAACAAACAAAGCATATAAAGCAGGTAGGTTGGGGGGTGCCCTGAGTGGTGTGTCTTCTGGAAAGGGGGCAGGAGGCCACACCAACTTAGGAACCTCGAGCTAAAGGGCTGCCCTGGCCTTAGGGAGAGAATTTCTAGTCTTTTTAGTACTCCCTAGCTCTTTTATTTATTTATTTATTTTTTTTGGGGACACCCAGTGGTGTTCTGGGCTTACTCCTGGCTTTTGCACTCAGAGATGACTCCTGGAAAGCTCAGGCCACCATATGGGATGCTGGGGATCAAATGCAGGTCAGCCGTGTGCAAGGTAAACACCCTACCCGCTGTACTATCTCTCCGGCCCCTCTTAATTCATTTTAGATCTGATTATTGCTCTCCTTCAGAAGCACGAGGGCTCTGGAGACAGAGTCGCCATAATTAAAGTCACAGGAGATTGGTATTTAAAAAAAAATCCCTAGAAAGTTATTATTAATTTGCAGTGAGAATTCTAGTCATTTGTTCACTTATTTATTCCATGAATATTTATTGAGCTCTGACCTCGGCCAGGTTAGTGACACGTAACCCTCGTGTTCTTCTGGAAGGTAACGAAAATTTCCGGCAGGAGGCCCAAACCACATCAGCTATTTTAGTAGAGAAAATGGAATATAGAGAATATATAGTTACGAAGAAGGAATTGTTAGCAAGTCACCAAAAAAAAAAAAAAACCTAACAGAGCAGAAAGATCTCGCTCAGGCAGCGACAAGGTCGTTGCATCACCAAGCCTGAGGCAATGATGGGGTGGGGGGGGGGGAGTTGCCTTGATTAAAAACCTGGATATTTGAAAGAGGGCTCACAGGGCTGAGACTCAGAAGCCTGTTGAAGGGGCATCTGCTGCCTGGTGCTGGGGTCTGAGTTCTGAGGAGCTTGCTCTCAAATTGGGACCTCTTGTGCCGGAGGATTGGGTACTTGGATCTCTGGGCTGGGAGGCCAGGAGGCTGGTTCTGTGAATGTCAAGAAAAATCGCAAAGTGAAGTTCAGTTGCTCTGACAGGAAGGAACTGCTGTGACTTCAGTGAAGAAACAGGGAGGTGGGGGTGGTGGGGGGTATCGGTTCTGGGTTCAGGAAGCCGACCGGAAGCTAACAGGAAGCCAACCGATGCCCAAGGGAAGAAACGAGTCCTTTCTTCTTCCGCTTGCCTCGGGACTCTCTCTAGCACCTCCTGTGGTTCAGAGCCTTGACAGGGAGCAGCTGGCCGACCAGAAATGTGGTCTGTCGAATCTCAGCCCCGGAGTCAAGAAGGGGCTTTTATTGGAAGTTTCTTCAAAAAATGTTCATTTGGGGCTGGAGGCGATATAGCACAGCGGGTAGGGCGTTTGCCTTGCACGTGGCCAAACCAGGTTCGATTCCCAGCATCCCATAGGGTCCCCTGAGCACCGCCAGGAGTAATTCCTGAGTGCAGAGCCAGGAGTGACCCCTGTGCATTGCCAGGTGTGACCCAAAAAACATCTTACTGCGGTCCTCTCTCTCTGGCCCCGTATTCTATTTTTTTAAATTAAAATATATACTTTATTAAGGCACCCTGGTTTAAAAAGTTGTTCATGGGGCTGGAGTGATAGCACAGCTGGTAGGATGTTTACCTTGCATGTGGCCATCCCGAGTCGATTCCCAGCATCCCATGTGGTCCCTCCCCCAGCACCACCAGGGGTAATTCCTGAGTGCAGAGCTAGGAGTAACCCATGTGTAATGCCGGGTGTGACCCCCCCCCAAAAAAAAAAGTTGTTCATAATAGTTTCAGGCATACCCATACCATATTCCGGCACGAATCCCACCACCAGTGCCACTGTCCCTCCACCCGTGTCCCCAAGGTCCCTTCCAACCAACCTCCAGCATACCTCCTTGACAGGTACATTATCAAGTTTGGTTGTTGTAATTTGGGTGTCCTGCTTTCAGTGTTGTATATGCCTATACAACGCCTCAACACCACTCATGTGCCTGAGGCCCCTGGCCCCTACCCCTGTTACTTCCAGTCCGCCTCTTCTTCCTTCCTTGATTTCTTTCCTTCCCTGTCCTCATTTCTATAATCTAGAGTCAAGGGTAATCTAGGTACCACCCCCTTTGGTACTTGTATTCCCTTGTCTTGCTATTCTCTATATCACAGTAAGTGAAATCATCTGGCATTTGTCCTTTTCCTGACTGACATCATAGTGTGAGATCCTTCAGTTCCAATCAGGTTGCAGAGAATTGCATGATTTCACATTCCTGGAGACATATTCCATTGTTGATCCCATAGCCTAGCTAGTGAATGCCCTGCCACAGAGGCGGGGTGGGGTGGGGCGGAAGAGATGGGAGTGGTGGGAGGGATACTGGGATCATTGGTCGGGGAGAATGGGCACTGGTGGAGGGATGGTACTTGATCATTTTAGGATTGAAAGGTAAGCACAAAAGTTTGTAAGTCTGTAACTGTGCCTCAAGGTGATTCTTGTAACACTGTAACACTATCATCCCATTGTTCATTGATTTGCTCTAGTGGGCACCAGTAACTTCTCCATTGTGAGACTAGTTGTTACTGTTTGCCTTGCACGCAGGCTGACCCAGGTTCCTGTTCCTCCGACCCAAGTTCAATTCCTCCGTCCCTCTCAGAGAGCCTGGCAAGCTACCCATGGAGTATTTGATATGCCAAAAACAGTAACAACTAGGTGATTCATGTAATAATTTTTAAAATTTTAAGAAGTTTTAAAAAACATTTTATTAAAAAATTTTTTTTAAAGAGCTGCAATGAATAACGATGTGCACATGTCCTTTTGATGAATGTTTTTGTCACTTGTGGTAGATACCAAGAAGTGGAATTCCTTGATCATTGACAGCTCTATATTTTCTTTCTTTTTTTTTCTTTTTGGGTCACATGGGCAATGCACAGGGGTTACTCCTGGCTTTGCACTTAGGAATTACTCCTGGAGGTGCTCAGGGGACCAAATGGGATGCTGGGAATCGAACCTGGGTCAGCCGAGTGCAAGACAAACGTCTTACCCACTGTGCTATCGCTCCAGCCCCAGCTCTATATTTTCTGAGAAATCTCTATATTATTTTCCACAGAGGTGGAACCAGACAGCGTTCCCACCAGCAGTTGATGAGAGTTAGTTCCTTTTTCACTACATCCCTGCCAACAGATTATTTCCAATTTTTTGGATATATTCCATTCTGGCTGGTGGAAGATGATATCTCATTGTCATCTTGATTTGGATTTACCTGATAGTAAGTGAGGATGAGCACTTTTTCATGGGCCTATTGGCCATCTGTCTGTCTGCTTCAGAAAAGTGTCTGTTCATTTCCTCTATTTTTTTTGCTGTTGATCTTTGAATACTTTATATATCTTGGATATTAACCATCTATCTGATGTAGTGAGTGCAAATATTTTCTCCCATTCAGTTGGGGGTCTTTAGTTTTAGACTGTGTTTATTTTGCGATGCAGAAACTCTTTAATTTGATGTAGTCTTATTTGTTTATTTTTGTTTCTGTTGCCTTTGCCAAAGGAATCATATTGAAAACACCTTTGGGGTCCAAATCTTGGAGTGTTATCCCTATATTTTCCTTAATGCATTTTATAGATTCAGGTCTGATCTCAAGGCCTTTGATTCACTTTGAATTGACTTTTGTGTAAGACGTGAGATATGGATCCAGCCTCTTTTTTTTTTTTCACATACAGTTATCCAGTTTTTCCCAACAGGGGCTTTTTTATTTCATAGCTGTCACATTGGTCCACAACATTATATCGTTTCAGTATTACAAATCAGTACCTGTATAAACGACATCAACAAAAATTTAGTTCCATCTTTCAAGAAACAATTGATCCCTTTACTTAATATACACACCAACCTTCCTTTCTGGTAACCACTGTTTTGTTTTTAGAGTCTAAGAGCTTGTTTTGTTTTGCTGTGTTTGTTCATTAGCTTGTTTTATCTTCCACATATGAGTGAAATCAGAGAGTCCTTCTTTGTCTGACTTCTTTCACTGAGCGTAATCACCTCTAGGCCCAGCTGCATTGCTGCAAATGGCAGGGTTTCATCTGTTTTTTGTTTGTTTGTTTTGTTTTGTTTTTCTGTTGTTTGTGGTTTTTACTGTGAAGTATGACATTGTATATATGTACCACAGCTTTATCTAATCATCTGTCTGGACACAAGGATTGTTTCCAATTCTTGGCTGTTCTGAGTTAGCCCTTTGAATTCATGGTTTTGTATTTTTAGGGTGAATATCTGCAGCTGGGCTAACTGGAATGTATGGGCTTTGTTTTCTTAATTTTTGAAGAATTTCTGTTTTCCATAATGGTTGCACCAACTGCTATCCCCACTACGGTTTGCAAGATGAAGAATGGTGGACTTGGACCCGAGAAACAATATTTTACTTTTTAAAAGAAAATACCAGGAATCAAACCTAGAACTTCACTCGTGCAAGGCAAGAGCTTTTCTGCTGGGCTACAACCCAGAGAAGCGATATTTTAATAACTTACACACTTCCAGAGAAGTTGAGGTGAGCAAGGATGTACAACCCCGCCCTGCTAACCTTACTGCTGGTTGACAGCCAAGTAAGTTTTTGGCCAAAGTCTGTTATACACAGAGATGTTATTAGACGTGTACTCATTAGCAGACAAACACAAATGCATTTCTGCTATGTGTGCTCTTGGTTTGAGGAAATCCCAGCTGCTAGCCTACCCTTGCTCGAAAGGCCCTCTGAAAGCAGATAGAACATTCCGGAAGTATCAGGAATGCAGAAATCTTAAACCAAAATCTTGGACCAAGTCTTGGGTGCTAACAGGCTCAGCTAGCTTTTGAGGACCTTTTTATGTACAGTGGAGAGAATATCTGGAACATTCTCGAAGCTAATCCATAGATCCAGAAATACTTTTAATTTCACCAAAAGCCTGTCTAACATTTGCCATGCTAACTAACAAGTCACCAGTTTCATCATCAATGAAAACCTATTTTTGACTTTAACTTTGCTAGTTAGCAAAGCCGGGAGGAATCGATGAAACCTTTGTAATCTTGCCTGGGGATGTGACTTTTTGGATACACAATCCTTGAGCTAGAGAAGGGATTTTCTATGAGGACAAAAGACTACCCCCCTAGGGTGAAACGAACTCTGATTATTCCGTTCAAGTGGAAGTCGTCAGCAATTCAGATGTATGGGACTGCGGAGATAGTACAGTGGGTAGGGTTCTCACCTTGCAGACAGCTGACCAGGGTTTGATCATACCATATGGTTCTCCAAGCCTGCCAGGAGTAATCCCTGAGCTCAAAGCCAGGAGTAAGCCCTGAGCACAGCTGGCCATGGCCCCACAAAACAAAATAAAACACAACAAACATAAAGCAGATGTAAATGCAGGCGTTATGACAAATTCTGTTTGTATCAGATTTGTATTGTGTGCCACCGGAATTTGATGAGAGAACAGACTCATTGCTCCAGAGGAATGAACGGTCTGGAGATCAGTGACCAGCTGGCTATGACGTTACTCAGGCCCTTGAAGGTCAGCCTGCACAGGCTGGGCACTTTCATGAAAAAAAAAAAAAGGAAAAAAGAAACAGGAGGTTTGACCATTCAATTGCTGGAAAAACTTCTCTGCAGATTGACTTGCCAGCTAACTCAAGAAGGCACCCAGTTCAATTTGCATTTCACAATGGATCATTTCAGAATAAGCGCTTGAATTTTACAGACTACATCTAGCAGCCACACTTCTAGGAGTCATTTGAGAAAAAGTCCAGGATCCATCGAGCAGAAGAGCACTTGATGGGCACGAAACCACTTTTGTGTATGTTGGATAACATTGGATTGTTCTTGCTCCTCCCACAGGGAGTTTAGGCTTATTGAGTTACTCCCACAACAGTGCTCCTGAGGCACACCCAATTTCATCGGGCACTAATAATCCTATACATTACTTTTCTCTTTCCTTTATGTCATTTGCATGGTTTATTTAGAAATGTCCTTTTTGCGTAGACACAGAAAGACAGGTGATACTATGATTTCGCAACATGGGAGTTAATTGACTCCAAATAATATTTACTCCTGAGCATCCAACATATTTACCTGACTTAAGTTAGGAAGTCAAGTTGCCCTTACTTCCTAACACCCCACAAAGGAGGGTCCCAGAGAGGGACAAGGATGGACCCAGGGTAAGCTGTATGCTACCCTGGCATCGAAAAGTGACAAGCTAAGTGCCATAAGAAGTATTATAAGTTAAGAGCACGGTCGTGGGACAAACTTTGTCATGGCCCCCAAAAATAACTTA
Source organism: Sorex araneus (assembly GCF_027595985.1). Taxonomy (NCBI): domain Eukaryota; kingdom Metazoa; phylum Chordata; class Mammalia; order Eulipotyphla; family Soricidae; genus Sorex; species Sorex araneus. The sequence continues at coordinate 41,786,892 of NC_073313.1, forward strand.
ATAAGGACCCTACTGGGGTTAGGAAAGACTAACCTGACCTGAGGACTTTAGTCTGGGATATATAGTGAGATGTCCTCAGGAAGAGCCAACCTCTAAGCTTAATATATCTCTGACTGTGTTTATACAAAATGATTAGAAATATTAGTAAGAAGTAAATTTACTATGATTGGTTAGATGGACTACTAGCTGAGGAAAGGAGAAAGCAATACACCCGGATCTCCCAGTAATCTAGAGTCCTGAACCCTCAGATGAGAGTTTGTCCTTGAGTTAACCTCCTAGAACTTCCCCTGATGATGGGGCTTTACATCTCTGTGTTGTTATGACAATGTTCAACCCCACCTCTGTGTACCCCCCACCCTTTATGATTTCTATAGAATTGTGCTGCAAGGGAAGAGGTCAAACCAGCCTAGGGCAAAGGGAAGAGGTCGAACTACGCTGGGGAGAAAGGAGGAGAAGTTACTATGCTGTCAGGGGAGAGATCGAACTACGTTGGGGAGGAGATAGAAATAAACTATCTACCAACCAGCCTGGGGCCCTGTTTCTGCAGTTCCCCATGCCGTCATTCAATTGTCGCCATTGACCGGCCTGGGGAGGTGGCTCTCGGTCACCGAATGCTCACGTCCCTCGCACCCATGCTTCCTTGAAACTCACACGCGGAGAAGGATGTCCAGCAGCCCGGGGTTGGAGAAAACTTCAAAGACAGGTTTGATTCTCCCAGAGCTAGAGTGACGTCACAGCTGATACAGATTCTAGTAGTTTTCAGGAAACTCATGCATATTCATTAGGAGAATGACAAGTGTGGACAAAAGAGGAACATACAAGGCACATACATGGCATGCCCCGAAAATGGCAGGGACACGCCTGGGGGGTGTGTTTAGTACGGTCATGAAGCACTAGGAGACTAGGGGCGGGCAAGTCTCCACAGGCCGGTCCCGTCCGGCCAGGGGCCCGGGGACCTCGTCAGTGCAGGAGCCCCCGAGTTCCGCTTTGGGCCCATCAGAGCCAAGACTGAACCCGGACAGCTTGTCCCAGGGGGAGGTGGTCCCACCCTTCAGCCACAAGCCTCAGGCCAGTCTGTTCCAGCTTATCCTAGCCCCAGAGCGTCCTTCTAAATGTTCAGGGGGGAAAGAGAAGGGGTGATGTGGCAATAACGCTCTGACACAGGGCAAGCCAAGAGAAAAGTGAAGCGGGGTGGGCAGTCCTGGTGGGGGGTAGAGGCACGTGGAGGTTACCTCCCAGGCCACCTGCCTCCCTGTCTTGGAGGTCAAAGGAGTCCCTGCCCTGAGCATTGCTGGTCCCATGCTATTTGTGGCATCTCTGAACTCCCTTTGAATGTATGTTGGAGCAACCCTCCGCTTTCTGCCTGCACATTCTTTTTCAAACAGGGCCCTCAAGAGTTAACCATGCTTAAGCTTCCATAAGGGCAATACAACCTTGTTGCCTTCTTCTAAATCAGTCCCCTGAAAATGGTTTGTTTGCTCACAGCCTTTAATTTCCTTTTCCCGCTAACGACTGATCTCATTTTCTCCTTAACACAGTGAAGTTAAGGAACAGCACAGGCGAGCCTGCCACAGTTTTGTCTCACCTCTGGCTGCAGGGCGGGCGTCTCTTCTGCTGCGTGCTGCCTGTCTGCGGCGGGGAAATAGGCTTGGTTCCTCATCCCAACAGAGTTGTTGGGTAAGATGGAGAATGCTGAGCTTGGCCTTTGAGGTTGTGGGTCTCGTTCAGAAATGAAAACATCATGGGGCCCGGGGCGATAGCACCGTGGGTAGGGTGCTTGCCTTGCACGCAGTTGACCTGGGTTCGATCCCCAGATCCCTGGCTCCCCATATGCTCCCTCTGGGCCTGCCAGGAGTGATCTCTGAGTGCAGAGCCAGAAGTAAGTCTTGAGCACTGCTGGGTGTGTGGAAAGAAAGAAAGAAAGAAAGAAAGAAAGAAAGAAAGAAAGAAAGAAAGAAAGAAAGAAAGAAAGAAAGAAAGAAAGAAAGAAAGAAAGAAAGAAAGGAAGGAAGGAAGGAAGGAAGGAAGGAAGGAAGGAAGGAAGGAAGGAAGGAAGGAAGGAAGGAAGGAAGAAAGAAAGAAAGAGAAAGAAAACGAGAGAGAAAGAAAGGAAGAAAGAAAGAAACAAACAAAGAAACAAAGAAAGGAAGGAAGGAAGGAAGGAAGGAAGGAAGGAAGGAAGGAAGGAAGGAAGGAAGGAAGGAAGGAAGGAAGGGAGGGAGGGAGGGAGGGAGGGAGGGAGGAAGGAAATTAAAACATCATAGATGAGGTGTGCAGCCTCGGGAGGGCTCAGAGGATCACAAGCTCCCAGGCCTTGGCAGCTCTCATGGGAGGATGCACCTATAGCTCTTGAGAAATCCTAACTGTGGGCTCTGTTAGTGGCAGCCCAGCCCTTAGTGGCATCGTCATGAAAGGAGGAGCTTTGGAGATCAAAGAAAGAAGGTCCTGCAGGTGGGAGCTCAGGGTAGGGAGGGGAAGGGGGGGAAGGAGAATGGGACTATCACCTTTTATTAGAACCCAGCAATGCTTATGCTCATCCAGAAGAGCCAGTAGGTGTACAGAGAGAGAGAGAGAGAGAAAGAGAGAGAGAGAGAGAGAGAGAGAGAGAGAGAGAGACAGAGACAGAGACAGAGACAGAGACAGAGAGAGATAGAAACAGAGACAGACAGACAGACAGAGACAGAGACAGAGAGATTAATAACTACAAAGGCTATGGGACTGTTTTGAGAGAGGTTGATAACACAGGGGGAAAACAGTGAAAATTTGATGGTGGGGAGGGGAGGGCTTAGATTGGGGCTCGAAAGACACTTAGACTGAGTGCAGGCTTTGAATGCAGGAGGTCCAGGTTCAACCCCTGGCACCACAACTTTCTCTGAGCACTGCTGGAAGTGACCCCCAAGCACAAGCCAGGAGTAGCTCCTGAGCACTGTAAAAAACTAAACTAAACTAAACTAAAAGCTAAGAGTAAAACCCGCAGAGGCTCTTAATAAGGCTAATGAAGTGATAATAATGCAAATATTAAATCCATACAAATGAAGTCACAAAAAGGAAGAAAAGAAAATATAGAACTTGCAGGACAAAGAGACTATCTTTAGCGAGATGATAGATTTAGAAGTAAATGTACATTTCATGAATTCTTTTTTTTGGGGGGTGACACATCCAACAATGCTCAGGGATTACTCCTGGCGGTGCTCAGGGGATCATATGGGATGCCAGGGATCTAACCCAGGTTGGCTGTGTGCCAAACAAACACCCTACCCGCTGTACTATTGCTCCAGCCCTTCAGAAATTCTTATATGTAATATTTAACATAAAGCATCTTTAAAAAGCTAAAGTGATTACATTCTCAGAGAAAATAAGGTTCATTGGGTCTGGGAATGTGGCTCAGTGGCAGAGTGCTTGCTTTGCAGGTATGAGGCCGTGAGCTGGGTCCTTAGCAGCATTCCACATCACTTAGTGTGAACCTGAATGTGATCCACAGAACCATTGGGTGCATTCAGTACCTGGTGCTACAAGAAGAATGTGACAACTGGGACCACACAATAAGGGAAAGAAAGGAAGGAAGGAAGGAAGGAAGGAAGGAAGGAAGGAAGGAAGGAAGGAAGGAAGGAAGGAAGGAAGGAAGGAAGAAAGGAAGGAAGGAAGAAAAGAAGGAAGCAGAAAGAAAGGAAGCAGAAAGGAATGAAGGAAGGAGGAAGAAAGAAAACAAGTTCTTTGGCAAAATGCATTACTACAGATAAAAATGACTTCAAAATATAAAAAACTAATGATCCATCAAGAAGATGCAATAATTATAAATGTGCATGCTTCTAATAAGAAAGCACCCAAATATACTCGATCATTGTACGACTGAAATGCAAGCACGAAAGTTTGTAAGTCTGTAACTGTACCCCACGGTGATTCACTAATAAAAATTTTAAAAAAATTTATTATGTGAAAAAAAAAAAGAAAGCACCCAAACAAAAGGAAGTGTAATTACAAGGGAAAACCCATTCCTTGATCTTAATGGGAGATTTAGATGCATCATTCTCAGGAACAATCCCCGAGCACAGAATCAGGAGTAGTCCTCAAGCATTGCTGCCCGTGGCCCCAAAAGCAAACAGCCTCCCCCAAACATTATAAAAGCAGAGTATGACAAAATAGGTACACAACGAAAAATATAGCTCCAAATTGTAGGAAAGATCTTCTTTAATAATTCTAATGAAACTGATATAAAAGCAAACTAGAGAGGCTGGAAAGATAGTACAGTGGGTAGGGCACTTGCCTTGCATGTGGCTGACCTGCGTTAATCCCCTGTACTGCCAGGAGTGATCCCTGAGCACAGAGCCAGGAGTAAATCCTGAGTACTATCAGTTGTGGCCCCAAAACAACAAATGTACAGAAAACAACAAAAACAAACTAGACCAAGACATATGGCAAGTTTTTTTTTCTTTTTGGGTCACACCCCTCAATGCACAGGGGTCACTCCTGGCTCTGCACTCAGGAATTACCCCTGGCGGTGCTCAGGGGACCATATGGGATGCTGGGAATCGAACCTGGGTTGGCTGCGTGCAAGGCAAACGCCCTACCCGCTGTGCTATCACTCTAGCCCCCAACATATGGCAAGTTTTAACACATTTAAACTGGAAACAGTTTTGCTGAACACAATGCTTATAAGCTAGAACTCAATATAAAGAATTCAGCTTAAAAATTCTCACCTAGGGCTGGGGAGATAAGTCAATGGGCTGGGGAGATAAGTCAAACATGCTTTTCTTGGGGGTGAGGAGGCCGAGGATCATTCACCAGCACTGAGCACCACCAAGAGTGATGCCCAAGCACTGAGTTGGGAGTAACCCCTGAGCACCATGGGACATGGCTCCTCAAACAGAACATTTTAAAAATGTATAAAACAAAATTACTTCAAAAATCCTGGGTTTAGTTAGATTGAGAGACAAACTTTCAAATGGTCAAATAAAGTAAAAAAAAAAAAATTGTAGGGAGCCGCTTTACAAGTCTGGCTCTTATTTCCTAGTCAGAGAGCCTGGCTCTTCTGATTCAAACAGAGGCTTATAGCAAGGGTGCCACTATGGTCGCCATTTGTTTCTCAATAGCCTATGCCTGTAACAAAAGGACACGTCAATCTGCATTTGTATGTGGGTCCAGACACCATTTCCTCCCAGCAGAGAGGTATAAGTATTGTAACTGCCAGTAGAATAAACTCTCTCTTCTTCCTCCTTCTTGCTTTCTGGCTCTGTGTCTGTTCATTCGGTCCCCTCCTCAGCCCCACATGGGGTCCTCCCTGCTGGACAGGATGGGACCCCACAAAAAATCACAATAAAAATGAATATTTTGAATGCAATGATTACAAAATGCTACATAACAACACTTGCAAATGATAGCCAACACTGTGCTTGCTAAGAAATTTAGGACCTTAAATAATGGAGAAATAGTATAGGAATTAAGGAGCTTGTCTTGCTTGTGGCCGACCTTGGTTCAATTCCTGGCACCATATATGGTCCCTTGAGCACTGCCAGGAATGATCCCTGACCACAAAGCCAGAAGTAAGCCCTGAACATTGCTAGGTATGGCATGAAAACAGAAACAAATACAAAATGTGTTAGAAAAGACAAAAGACTGAAAATGAATTAACCAAAAATCCATATCAAGAAGATAGTAGAACAGTATATTTCATTCAAAAAAACCCTAAAAACAAAACAAAACAAAAAACAAAATAATAAAGGTAAGAGCAGAAATCAATAAAGTGAAATGCAAAGACTCAACTGAGAGGCTTAACAAAAGCAAAGGCTGATTCATGGAAAAGACTAATGAAGCCAACCAAACCATGTTAAAACTGGGAAAAATGGGAACAAACACAAGTGATCAGTATCCAGAATGAAAAAGGATATGACTTGTGGTCCTGTAGATATTATAAAGATAATAGAAGGATATTGTAAACTATTTTATGGAACAGAATAGAAAACTTTCAATAAAATGGGTAATTTCCTAGAAAAAAAAGTAAAAAGGATACAAGAAGAAACAGAGGGGCTGGAGCAATAGCACAGCGGGTAGGGTGTTTGCCTTGCACTCGGCCAACCCGGGTTCGATTCCCAGCATCCCATATGGTCCCCTGAGCACTGCCAGGAGTAATTCCTGAGTGCAGAGCCAGGAGTATCCCCTGTGCATCGCCAGGTGTGACCCAAAAAGGGGAAAAAAATAAACCAGCAAATAAAAAAAAAAAAAAAGAAGAAGAAACAGAAACCCCAAATAGTTCTATGAATATTAAATAGAATTATTTCAAAACATTTCTGTTCTTAACTTTTTTTGCGGGGTTTGTCTTTGGGCCACATGCGGAGGTGTTTAGGGTTTATTCTCGGCTCTGCACTCAGGGATCACTCCTGACTGGTCTCAGGGGACCCTATGGGGTGCCGAGAATCAAACCTGGGTTGGCTGCATGAAAGGCAAGTGCTCTCTCTGCTGCCTTATTTCTGGGATGGTAAACCATTTCTACATCCCGTTCCTCAATTACACACATACAAGCTCCAGACCAAACTTGAGGCCAGGCCTAGGTGACAGAGAATTCTTGGGTCAGGGATGTGACTCAGCAAGAGAGGGCATGTGTGAAGCCCTGGGTTTGATTCTTGGTGCTAAAAATAAAAATTCTACCCAAACCTGTAGGAATAGGGCTTGGTGCGCCGCTTCACAAGCATATGGTCACAAATTCAAATCCTTTGTATCTTTTTTTTTTTTTGCTTTTTGGGTCACACCCAGCAATGCACAAAGGTTACTCCTGGCTCTGCACTCAGGAATTACTCCTGGCAGTGCTCAGGGGACCATATGGGATGCTGGGAATCGAACCCGGGTCGGCCGTGTGCAAGGCAAACGCCCTACCTGCTGTGCTATTGCTCCAGCCCCCTCAAATCCTTTGTATCTTACATGCCTCAGCACAATCCAAGAAGTTGAGCTGATTGAGACTGACAGATCTGTCTGCGGTCCCAGGTATCAAGTGATTTCCAGTTGTGCTGCATTTTAGTGTGTGTTGGCACCACAAAAGTAGGTACTCCCTGAGTGCCAGCACCATGATCAGAAAGTGCAACCTCCAGCAAGCAAATGTGTGAGCACTGTAGTAAACGGTGGCGAGCACCAGAGCACCAGAGACCTGTGTGTCTCAACTGAGTATTCACCTGTGAGCATGTGTGCAAGCACCATAACTAAAGGAGCGTAACCCCCAGTGAGCATTGTAACGGAGTGTGCGAGCACTACACCCTGATGTGATGAGCACTCCCTGGTCATCCCAAGGAGAACAACAAAGAAGGGAAGAGGAAGTGGGTAATTTGCATGTGTGGGGGCTGGGCAGGGTTGAGTCACATCCTGCTTTGCTCAGTGGTTATTCCTGGCCCCTGTGATCCGGAGTGACCCCTGGCAATGCTTTGGGGACCGTATGTGGTGCTGGGACTTTAACCCAGTCTGAGGCTGCAAGGTAAGAGCCGTACCCTCTGGACCATTTTTCTGGCTAGAGGGCAACTTAAAACAACAATTCCACCAAACACTTTGAGAAAAACAATGATATTAAAATGATGAAAATTTTGCAGTTACTAGAAAAAGAGGAACTACTCCTGGAGTTCTCTGGTGAGGTCCCTTCTACTTAGGTAATAAAACATAACAAGAACATTATAAAAAAACAACACGTACAGGCCTCTTTCTAAAGAACAGGTGCAAACTATCCTAAGCAAATATTAGCACATTGAACCCAGCAATAAAGCATAAGGGGGAAATAAAAGGACAGAACCCCTTTACTATTTAAGATTTAATCCAGAATTGCAGGGTTATTTTGATAATAGAAAGTCAAATAGTAGACTTTGCCACGTTAGCCAAAGGAAGGAAAATCACTCAGTCTATTTCAGAAAAGCAGAGACCAATGTTCTTTAAATGTACCATTCACTTATTGATAGGAACTCTCAGCAAGTTTCTTTATTCAGAGGAAAGATAGCAATAAAAGCGACAGAAATTATGGTTAGTGGAAAAATGTAGAAAGCTTTAATTTGAGATCTGGAAAAAGATAAGGTCTACTCAGTGGTTTCAGTTATTGTAGCAAAGCAAGAAAAAAGAAATAAAATATATACAACCCAGAAAACAAGAGATAAAATGGTGGCTATTTGTAGTAGTGTTAGCCTACTAAAATAAAATAAGAAATCCAAATTATTTCACAGGAAAATTATTATTATTATTACTATTATTATTACTATTATTATTATTATTATTATTTGGGGGAGAGACATCTGACAGTGTTCAGGGCTTATTTCCGGCTCAGGGATCACTCCTGGTGGGTTTTCGGGGAACCCAGAGGGGTTATTGGAGATCAAACCTGGGCAGCTATGTGCAAGCCTACTAGCTGTATTATTGCTCCAGCCCTCATAGGAAAATTATTACGATGAATAATTAACAAGTTACTACATGCAGGGCCAATATAAAAAGTCAAGTGAAAGGGTTGAAGAGATAGTACAGGGATAAGGTCCTGGCTTTGCAGCAGCTGACCCTGGTTTGATCCGACACCACATATGGTCCCTGAGCCCCACCAAGAGTGATCCCTGAGCACAGAGCCAGGAGTAAGCCCTGAGTACCACCAAGTTGTGGTTCAGCCCGCTCTTCCCCCCCTAGTCAAGATTTTTGGCATTTATAATAACATTTAAAAATATTGAGTACCCAATAATAAACAATTTAAACAGTAGGCTAGGATGTCCTATAGAAAATTATTAAATAATACTGAAGGAAGAAAAAAATTTACAAAATATGATACCAGATTCCATATATGATAGGTTCAATACTATAGAGATGTATAATACCCTAAACTGAGCTTTATTTTTATGTTTTTATTTTATTTTATTCTTGCTTTTTGGGTCACACCTGACGATGCCCAGGGGTTATTCCTGGCTCTGCACTCAGGTATTACTCCTGGTGGTGCTCAGGGGACCATATGGGATGCTGGGAATCGAACCCAGGTTGGCTGCGTGCAAGGCAAAAGCCCTACCCACTGTGCTATCGCTCCAGCCCCCAGCCGAACTGAGCTTTAATGATTCAATGCAACCCTCATCAAAATTTCAAGTTTTTTTGTCTGTTTGGGGGAACTTGACAAGTTGTATTTCACATTAAACTTATCATAAATGGACATAACTGAGACTGTATGTTGTTATGTAGAAAGTGAGCAGAGAGGGACCAGAAAGAGAAGGCTAAGGGAGCATATTACACACCCTAATTTGCATATGCAACCCAATTGGTTATTTTGTAGAATTTATTTGCACTGGAACAGATGAGATCATCTTATACCCCATAGAAGGGCATGTGCAGCCCAGTTGATAAACCTCAGACCTTATTTGCACGAGAGATGACATTACCTCATATACCCACATAAGGACATGTATGATCTGATTGGCTGTACCACAATCTCTCCTACCCTCATATGCAACCAGATTGGTTGTTCCAATCCGTGATCTTATATGATGTTACCAATCAGACACAAAACAATTCAGTCATCCACTGGTTTCTGATTTTCCTTTCTGCCCTCCTTGTTGCCTTACCTGTACCCATTTTAGCTGTTAAATAAAAGAAGTGCAAAATAGCCTTAAAAGAAGTTTTCTTGCTTGCATGGTTTGATCCCCAACACTGCATATGGTCCCTTGAGCACTGTCAGTAGTGCACTAGAGCACTACTAGAGCACCACTAGATGTGGCAACCCCCACCCCCAAAGTTGTAAACCAGAAGACCCATCTATGTGCTAATCTTACATTGCTGTCCACAAGATCCCAAAGCACAAGAACCTGGAGCAAATTGGTATCTGCTGTAGCAATGTGATTTGTAACAAGAGAAAATAAAACAATATGCCATAATAGGACTCAGGAACATACTTTTGTATGTAGACAACTTGATTTATGACAAAGGCAACATCTCAAGATAATGGGAAAAGGAGGATGTTTTCAATAAACAGTGCAGGATCAAATGGGCAACTACATTTACAAAAAATGGAACTGATCCCTACCTCACACTATATACACCAGTCAATTCCAGGCAGATTTTTATATCTGAATATAAAAATCTAAACAATGACATTTTAGAAGATGACATGACAGTGTTATCTTGGGGGATATTAGTATATAAAAATTACTAATCATAAAAGGAAGAAGTTGATATATGTGACCACATTAAATCTAAGATTTCCCAGGAAATTACTTCACATACAGAGTGCATACTTTGCATTTGGGAGGCTCATGTTTGATCCCCAGCACTGCATGTTTCCTCAAGTACCACTGGGAGTGTCCACAAGCACAGAATCAGGAATAGATCTCAAGCACTGTTGAGTGTGGCCCCCCAAACAAAACAAATAAAATCAAGATTATTCTCATCATTATGACACCATACAAGAATGAATAAGCAAGCCACAGGGTGGGGGAGGATATTTGCAATTCATATGTTTGACTAAGAGTTCCTATTAAAAGAACTACAAATCAGTAAGCAAAAGACAATGGCAAGTAGAAAAGTAGGCAAAAGATTTCAGCAATCATTTCAGAAAAGAGTGCAAATAAATGTATGAGAAGGAACTTAATATTATTTGAAATCATGGAAATGGAAATTAAAACCACAAGGAGACCTCATTACACACCCACCAGAATATTTAAAATTTACGAGTGACAATACGAACTCTTTACAAGGCTATGAACAATAGGGATTTTTATACACCATGAGTGGGAATGTAAAATATAACATTTTCAAAAATAACAGCATTATCTACCAAAGATGAAGACTCACATACATGATGCACTTTGTGTCATTCCACTTTCTTTTTGTGATTAGTACACAGCAGATAGGCATGCACATGCACAAGAATACTGAGAGCAACAAATGTTCATCTTTGTAGCATTATACCGAGTATTTTTCATGCCCTAAAAATCCTCTGTGCTCTGTCTATTCATCTTCACCTCCATTCTGTACAACGTTGCATCTTTTTTTATAGTCTTCACAGTTTTGTCTTTTTCAGCATGTGAAAGAATTGGAAGCCAATAGTATGTAGATCATTGTTTCAGATTGGTTTCTTTCCCTTAGTCATATTCATTGAAGGCTCCTCCCTATCTTTGCAAGGCCTGATGGCTTGTGTCCTTTTGGTGCTGACTTGAGTTTTGTCCTTTGGATGGCCAACCATTTATTGATCCAATAACCTGCTGAAGGACAATCTGGTTGCTTCTAATTTGAGCAATTATGACTCAAACTGCTAGTAACATCCACTTAAATGTTTTAGTGTGGACCAAAAATTTCCACTCCTTTGGGTAAACATGGAGGAGTGAGATTGTCCAATCAGATGATAAATGTAGATTTTGTTTTGTTAGAGACAGCAAAACCATGTTACAAAGTTGTTTTTCCACCAGCCACAAATGAGAATTCCAATTGCTCTATATCCTAGTCAGCACTTGATGTTGTCAGGGGTCTGGATTGTGACCATTCTGCCATTCTGTGTACAGTGTTACCTCATTCTTTTTTAAATTTGCATTTCCTGATTACATGTAATACAAAGAATCTTTTCTCTTTAAAAAAATTTTATTAGTGAATTACTGTGAGGTACAGTTACAGACTTACATACTTTCATGCTTGTGTTTCAGTCATACAATGATCGAGTACCCATCCTCCACCAGTGCCCATTTTCTACCACCAATGGTCCCAACATCCCTCCCACCACCCCCACCCCCACCCCGTCCCCTCCACCCCACCCCACCTCTGTGGCAGGGCATACCCTTTTGTGCTCTCTCTCTCTCTCTCTCTCTCTCTCTCTCTCTCTCTCTCTCTCTCTCTCTCTCTCCTTTTGGTGTTGTGGTTTGCAATATAGGTATCATGTTTGGTCTATAGTCTACTTTCAGCCCGTGTCTCTCATCCTGAGCTGGCCCTCCTAGCACCCTTTACTTGGTGGTCCCTTCTCTATCTGAGCTGCCTTTCCCCCACAGCATGCGAGGCCGGCAAAGAATCTTTTCTCTTATTATTTTTTTGGTTCACCCATTTTCTTTGGTGACAAGGTCTGTTCAGATGTTTGGCACATTTTGAAATCTGGTTGCTTTTTGTTGAGTTTAAGATTTCTTTGCATATTTTGAATAAGTCTTTTATCAGGATTGTTTTTTGCAAATGTTTTCTCTCAGTCTGTGTCTTGCCTTCTTTATTCTTTTCACACTGTCTTTTGCAGAGCAGACTCTGTGTGTGTGTGTGTGTGTGTGTGTGTGTGTCTGTCTGTCTGTCTGTCTGTCTGTCTGTCTGTCTGTGTCTGTGTGGTGCTGGGGTTTAAGCCTGGGCAAAACCTGTGTTCCAGCCCTTTGAGCCATCTCTTCAGAAGAACAGAAGTTTTAAATTTCAGTGAAGGCCAACTTGTCAATTATATCTTTCATGGGTTGTGCCTTATGTCCAAGGTCATCACATATATTTTAGCACCCCTAAATAGAAACTCATTACTTATTAAGCACTTACTACCCATTCTCCTCTCCCTTTCCTTCATTTTTTTATAGTAATAATAATCTCCATTCTATTTTCTGTTTCTATGAATTTGCCTATTCCAGAGGATGTCCTATAAGTAGAGTCATATAATATTTGTTCTTTTGTGTGTCTGGTTCATTTCACTTAGCATTGTTTTACCTTGTGGTAGCAGGCATTAGAATTTCATTACTTTGTATAGCTGAGTAATATTCCACTGTGTAATAATACCAGGATGGACTAATCACATACGCTTTATCCATTCATTTGTCAGCCAACATCCAGGTGGTTTCCATCATCTCTAGCAGTTTTCAGGGTTAATTCCCAGTTCTATACTCCAGGGTCATACCTGTTGGTGCTTAGGAGACCACACACAGTGCAAGGTGATTGAACCAGGTTCATATACAGACAAGGCCAGTACCTTAACCTTGTACTATCTCTTAAGCATTTCCAGCCTTGGGTTACTGTGAACATGTAACTATGAACATGATTACACCATATTGACATACCCTATTTTAGTTCCTGCTTTTAATTCCTGTACATATAGACTCAGGTGTGGAATTGTTGGGGCATATGGATGTATTAAGGAGGAGGGAAGCTAGCAGGGAAGGTGAGAAATTCACCTAGGGAAGTGGAAGGAGGAATGTATGGTGCAAACGCGGCATGATGGTTGGGTCATGCGTAGGGCATGAAAGAAGTCGTGGTCATGAACTTAACCGTGGGCCCAGGCAGCATGGTGGGGTTTTTCCCCAGCGTGCAACCAGAGCTGGGGCTTTGTGTTGAGAGCCCAAAGAGGTGGGAGAGACATAAGGGTGTTGCCCAGGACTGATCAGAATCATCAGTCCTGGCAGAGAAGTGACCCGAGGAGGAGACAGAGCACATCAAGCACAAGAGGGACAGTGAAAAAGGTAGCTAGAGGGTCAATCCCGGCAGCCCAGAGGATCTTAGGGGAGTTTTTTTTCTTCTTTGCTAGGAACCTCAGACAAGGGATGAAGCTTGGGCCCCCTTGCTTGCCCTAAGTGCTTTCTAAGCACAGAGCTGTCTCCCAGGCCCTTTCTTGCTGGGCACCCCTAGCAGCAGGACTGGTAGGATCGGCATGCAGGCAGCACTGGGGCTAGAACTCTGTATCTTGTGCTTGTCAGGCAAGTGCCTTGTGGCAATGAACTCTATTCCAGGCTCTGAAGAATGAGTACTGAGGCCTGATCAGGAATGTCAGAAGGCCAAAATTAGGAAATAGGATGATGCTTTTGATCTGCCTAAAGATTTGCCGGGGCTGTAAGTGGCTGAAGACAGACACTGGGTGATGAGGAGGTCAGGGTGTGAACTGGCAGGCTAGGCTGGTGGAAGGTGCATGTCCTGGTAGGAGTTAGTTCCTCATGACTTGAAACACCCACTTTCTGGCATCCTGTAGGTGAATGTCAGCCATCAACAAAGGTGAAAGGGAGTCCTGAGTATGCTCCCAGCAGGAAATGAGAGGAGGAGATGGATCTGTAGAGAGGAAGAGAAATACTATCTCCAAACCTTCTACTCCTCTCCATCAGGGATTACAGGAGATCATCAGGGTCATGGATTTACTAAGCACCTGCTACTTGCCAGGCATCAAAATTAACATCTACTCTTAGCTTACCTTGTGGAGTCCTGTACACTTAACTTGTTAAACTTTTTCAATACTGCTGCAGCCGAGCTGACTAACTTGGGGTTCTTGTGAATGGCTTGTAAGATTAGCACTCAAGGCCGCAAGGTGTCTTCAGTGTTGCAGCTCCTTATTTTTAAGGTTTAATTATTATTTTGTAGCACAGTGGATAGGGCATTTGCCTTGCACGCGGCCGACCTGGGTTTGATTCCTCTGTCCCTCTGAGAAAGCCTGGCAGCTACCGAGAGTATCCTGCCTGCACGGCAGAGCCTGGCAAGCTACCCGTGGCTTATTCGATATGCCAAAAAGAGTAATAAGAAGTCTCACAATGGAGACGTTACTGATTCCCTATTCATTCATTCATTCATTCATTCATCAAATATTTGTCAGACCCCTATCGTGTACTGAGGTCATTTCCAGGAAGCAGTGGACAAACTAGGTGGGGTCTCTGACTCATATTTCTTTGTTTCCCAAAGCATCTATCTCCCTGTCTCCTCTGAAAAGGGAAAATGAAAAGGTGTCAGATTCTTCATGTGCATCCATTCCCAACTCCCAGTGTGGGACTGTTACACAGAGAACACTGGGTTAGTATTAACCAAAAAACCTGTTTGAAAAAAAAAACAACAACAACCAAAAATCTGGTGAAGGGGCTGGAGTGATAGCACAGCGGGGAGGGCCTTTGCCTTGCACGCGGCCGACCCAGGTTCGATTCCCAGCATCCCATATGGTCCCCTGTGCACCGCCAGGAGTAATTACTGAGTGCATGAGCCAGGAGTAACCCCTGTGCATTGCTGAGTGTGACCCAAAAAGCAAAAAAAAAAAAAGCTGGTGAAATGAGTGGGGTAAGCTTCAGATATTCATGTCTTAAGTCCCATCCGGTGGGCCTCTCACCTGAGACGGTCTTCCATATTGGAGACAGGTGTTCCCAGAAGAGGCTGCATCCCACTCAGCTTGAGAAGTACGGAGAGTCCATGTTGGACTGCGGGTCTCCAGGGGGTGGGGTGTCAAGTCCTGGATATCACCTCAAATCATCAGGACAGCTGGGAGAGATCTTGGAAGAAGGTGGACACTATTAAAGAAAGCAGGTGTTTGTTTTGGAGGTACCTGGGCATTGTGGATAACACCCAGCGATTACTTTGTGCATCTCACCCAGAATTGTGTTTTGGGAGCACCTACCTGGCACCTATGACTAAGCGATGTCATTTTTATGGCACTTGTTAAAATGCTAAGCTGGAACTAGAGCGATGTCTAAGGTGAGGCACTTGCCTTTGTACACAGTCAACCTTGGTTCTATCCCAGGCACGACATAGGAGTGATTCCTGAGCACAGTGCCAGGAGTTAGCTCACCCCCAATTATTGTGACCCACCCCCAATTATGAAATAAAAAAAATGGTAAGCAGGTTGAATTTAGTACTCAGTTTGTGCGGGGACCCCAGATGGATGGGTGTTTTGCAGTTTAGGAGAGATGGGCTTGTTTCTGAATAAATAAACAAATATTTCTGGTTGTCCAGACAAGCGATAATGAATAGCCAAGGAGTGGGGTAGAAGTCACTGAAAAGGAAGTTTCTAAGAGAGAACACGAAGCGTTAAGGGGATTCTCTCTAAAGAATTCAACAGGATGCTGGCTGGAGGCTGGCCAGTGGGGATAAGGGGGGATAAGACCCTGGTGTCATTTGATCAGATATCAACGGTGGGGATTTGGGCCAAAGGGTGTCTTGAGCAGGATCCTTGCTAAATTTGCCAAAACTGGCTTCAGAGGGCAGGGCCTTAGGACCAAGGACAGAGCCCACGGAGGGGTGAGGGACCAGGCAGGAAGATCTTTGGATGAGCAGAATGAACCACGAGACTTAGTCCCCACCCAGAGCTGCCACCCACTGCTGGCCGTGGAGCGGGCGAATGGCAGGAAGGTTCGGGCAGGGAAAGGAGCTCAGAATGTCTTCTGAGCAAATCCTGCGGGAGATGCGCGTGCTCACTTGCCCCGCACGTCGGAGGCCCGGGGTGCATCCCAGTCACCACCAGAGAAGAAAAGACAACAGATCCTCATCTCCACGGAGCGGTTGGGCCCCCGGAAAACACTGCAGCCTCTGGCGTGGACAGGTCCCTGTCTCAGCCGCCCCAGCACAGACCCGGCCGCCGCAGCCACTCCAAGCACCAACTCCGCGTTTGCCCCTGGAGGGGAACACGCTGCAGGCCAGAGAGGAAGTCAGTAGGATCCCTTGGGGGTGTGGTTCTTCTAGAGCGTCCCTGCCAACCTCACCCCCCCCACCCCCGCCCTCCCCCATCTGCTGCTTCCCGGGGGAACTCATTAGAAATGCAAAGTGCTGAATCCCAAACCCTGTGCTTGAACTGCCCTCTGGGGGATTCCCGAGGCGCACACGCGTCTGAGCAGGGTCCCCCACCCCCACCCCCGCAGATCACGAGAATGGCCCTTCTGCACGAGGATGGCAGAAGCCAGGGGAGGGCCGCGGTTCAGACGTTGCCCTGGGGTGCAGAGTCGAACGGCCAGCCCGGAGCCCGCCACCAGAGTCCCAGCGGGAGGGGAGGGGTGTAGCCGGCCGCTCTGCAAGCTCCCCGAGCGATTCCCAGTGCTGCCAGCTAGCAGGTAGCAGAATGCCCTGGAGGGCTCGTTAAAGCGCAGAGAGCCCGCCCCGCCCTCCCGCCCAGCGCCCGGAGACGCCCTTGGGTGCAGGGCGGGGCCTGGGAACGGGTCTTTCCAGCCGGCGGCCGGCAGCTGCCGCAGTACTACGCCGAGGACCCCCGAGGCTGCCGGGCGGCCGGGTGGGATGGGAGCGGGGATGGGGCGGTTGGATCAGACGGTGGGAGGTGGCGGGGCTTGGGGAGAAATGTGAGCCTCCCCCCTGCCCCCCGCGCTGAGGGAAGCCGGAATTGCAGGGTCTGAACTTTGCAGCCACGTGCACTGTTTTCATTACGCCGTCTGCGGGGCACGCGAGCGATGGGGGCTCTTGACATTTGTGGAGAAGCCGAGCTGCGGCTGGGGCCTCCCTGCGAGAGAGCAGGGATTACCTCCACCAGCTTGGCAGATCCCCGGGAAAATCAATCACGAGGAGCAGCTCCATGGGGGTCCCCCGGGCCTTCTGTGGGACAGTGTCGGATCCACGCCCCGGCCCTGACCGCGTTTCTTTCTTTTTTTTTCTTTAAGGAACAGACGCTTGGTTTTATGATTTTCTCCCACATTAGACAGGGGGAAGGGAAGCGGGTGCCAGGAGACATGTTTTTCTTTTTTTTTTCCCCCTTGCGGACTCAGTTTTGCTTAGATTTCATTCATTCATTCATTCATTCATCACTCATTTCATTCAGCAGATAGATGTGTCGGCTGTAGGAAGGGAGCATTTCTCTCTTTTTTCATTTTTGCTTTTGGGGTCACACCCAGCGATGCTCAGGGGTTACTGCTGGCTCTGCACTCAGGAATCACTCCTGACTGTGGTTGGGGGACCATATGGGATGCGGATATATAACCCAGGTCGGCCCGAGGCAACCACCCGCTGTGCTATTGCTCAGAGCCAATATTTCTCTCTTAAAGCCATCACAGCCCCTGGAGCTGGAGGGAGGGTGGTGGTGGTGGTGCAGGCCTGACGAATCAATGGTTCAGCCCCACAGTGCCGTGTTTGTGTGCAGGGGTGCTGTGGGGGGTAGGGGTGGGGTCACCAGGGTCACACCCATAGGTGCTTGGGGGCTGTGCAAGTGTTGTGGATGGAGCCCCGGGTCTCTCCCATGCTAGGCTGGTGCCCTGCCGCTGAGAGTCACATAACCGGCCTTTTGGGCAGTTTTGCTGGCGCCAGGCAGCTCTGGTGGATCCCTGCGGGAATGAGACGCTTGAGCGCTCAGACTGACTCACCCACCAGTAGAACTTGGGGCCCCTGGTCTCCTGACTCGCCTTTCTATGTTGGAAAGCGCTGGGTATGGCCATGTAAAAGGGAAGCAGGGGCAGCCCGAGAACCTTGGGGTCTTCCTGTTTTCCTGCTTTTTCGATGGGTTGTGTGGGTCTGTGGGCTGGAGCGATAGCACAGCAGTAGGGCGTTCGCCTTTCACGCGGCCGACCCGTGTTCGATTCCTCCGCCCCTCTCGGAGAGCCCGGCAAGCTACCGAGAGTATCGAGCCCACACGGCAGAGCCTGGCAAGCTACCTGTGGCGTATTGGATATGCCAAAAACAGTAACAACGAGTCTCTCAATGAGAGATGTTACTGGTGCCCTCTCAAACAAATTGATGAGCAACGGGATGACAGTGACAGTGTGTGTCTGTGGGATTGGTCCAGGTGGGGGAAGGGGCCCCCACAGTTTCTGTGCTGTTTGCATTGCCCTATACAGGTGACCCCGAGGTCTGAAATCGTCCGAGTCTCTGCTCACTCATTGCTGTTTCTTGCGCCGTGTCACCCTGTGAGGTGACAACTACAAAGTGTCATCCCCCGCCAACGCACCTTCCTGAACCCCCCTCCCCGCCACACACACACCTCCCCCCACACCGAGCAGGGGTCACCTCTGGGAACCATCCCGAGTCTGACCTTGGAGGTGCGTCAGATATAGCCACGGAAAAGAAGGGGGCGAGTGAGATTCTACGGATGTTAGGGCGCATGCCTCATAGTGCTCTGCTGCCGGCACCACGGGGTGACCCAAGTACCCCCTGCACTGCAGAGCCTGGGCAGTGCCACATGCTTCGACCCTGGCACTGAATGGCCACCTGACTGGGGGAGAACTCCTGGTGGCTCCATGGGCCTCCTGAGCACGGTTTGGGAAGTCCCGAGAGACAGCGGGTCCCTGGAGGCGTCGCCTGCGCTGTCTAGGTCTGCAGACTTGGTGATAGTTGCACCACAACGCAATCGCCTGGCCACAGCTTTCTGGGAATGTATCCCTAGCTCGATTATTACTCGGGCTGGGGACCCTAGGATTCCACCCAGAGATGCTTGGGGACCAAACCTGGCTCTGTGTATCCCAGGCATGTGTGCATACATGTAAGGCCTCTGCCCAATCCCCTTCCCTTCCCCCTTCCACCCATTTCCTCCTTTCCCTTTCCTTCCTGTCCCTTCCCTCCCCTCCTTCCCCTCCCCTTTCCTTCCTTTCCCTCCCCTTCCTTTCCCTTCTCTTCCCTCCCCTCGTTCCCCTCCTCTTCCCTTTCCTTTCCTTCCCTCCCCTTCTTTCCCTTCTCTTCCCTTCCATCCCCCTCTCTCCCTCCCTTCCTCTTGCCCCACCCCTCCCCTTTCCTTCTATTCCCTTCCCTCTCCTTCCCTTCTCTTTTTTCCCTCCTTTCTCTTCCCTTTCCCCCACCATATCCCTCCCCTCTCCTTCCTGCTCCTCACCTTCCCTTCCCTGACCCCTTCCCTTTCCTTCCCTCCCTATTCCCACCCCTCCTATCCCCTTCCTTTTTTCTTCCCTCCCCCATTACCACCCTCCACTCCCTTCCCCCTCCCTCCCTCCACTCCCTTCCCCCTCCCTCCCCTCTCCCTCCTTCCCCTCCCCTTCCCTTCCTTTCCCTTCTCTCCCCTCCTTCCCCTTCTCTTCCCTTCCCTCCACTTCCCTTCCTCCCCTTTCCTTTCCTTCCCTTCCTTTCTCTTCCCTTCCCTCCCCTTCCCTTCCTTCCTTTCCCTTCCCCCTCCCCATTCCCCCTCCCTTTCCCTTCCTTCCCCTCCCCTCCCCTTACTTCCCTTCTCTTCCCTTCCCTCCCTTCTCTTCCCTTCCCTCCCCTCTCTTCCCTTCCCTTCCCTTCCATACCCTTCCTTTCCATACCCTTCCTTTCTCTTCCCTCCCTTCCCTTCCCCCCTCCCCACCCCTCACTGTCCTTTTCTTCTCTCCTTTTCCCTCCCCATTCCCTCCCCTCCCCCTCCCTCCCCATTCCCTCCCCATTCCCTCCCCTCCCCCTCCCTCCCCATTCCCTCCCCCCCCCCTCCCCTCCCCTCCCCTCCCCTCACCTCACCTCACCTCCCCTTCCCTTCCCTTCCCTTCCCTTCCCTTCCCTTCCCTTCCCTTCCCTTCCCTTCCCTTCCCTTCCCTTCCCTTCCCTTCCCTTCCCTTCCCTTCCCTTCCCTTCCCTCCCCTTCCCTTCCCTCCCCTCCCCTCCCCTCCCCTCCCCTCCCCTTGTTGCACGAGATCCCGCCTCAGTGCCCGCTGGGGGTCGCACTCCTTTAGTGGTGGGGCTTCTGCACATTCTGCTCTCGGTACTTGTCAGGGTCTGTGGTATGCTCACTCATGTTCTCTGCAGCTCGCGCTTCCTGACCATGGTGCTAGCACATCTGTTTGTTTGGGCGGGGGGAGGGTCATGCCCCTTTTAGGGACAGGACTGCTCCTACTCATCTGGCTGTGGTGCGGCAGGACAGTGCTCGTGACTGACAGCGAGAACTGCAGACCCTTTAGGGACCCCATTCCACCGTGTGGTGGCACTGGGGATGGAACCCGTAAGCCTCATGCCTGGAGCACTCTTAAGTCACCGAGCCTTCTCCCAGGCCCCATGGATTCAGGGTGATTTCAATTTTGCTGTCAACCCCCATATCTTCACAGCACTGCATAGATCAAATAAATTAAAATCATCAAATAAATAAAAAATCAGAAAATAAATCATCAAATCCCCTACCTTCCTAGAATCACAGCCAGGAATCCATCTAGTGTATGCTGTTTTCCTCTCTGATCAGGGGTTGGCCTCGGCCATGTTGAGGCCACAGAGTCCCTTTGATGTCGGTGGGACCCACGGGTGGCTCATGTGAAGCGGGGAGGAGAAAGATGCTCACTTTCTCCCGATCCGCCTCTGCCACTCGGGGCCGGGGTTACTGGGTTCTTGTCTCGCCCCACAGAAAAAAAATTCATGAGTAGACAAGCAGTGAAGTAAAAGGGATTTTATTTGACGGGTTTGAAGGAATGGAAGAAGAGAAAAGTCGGGGAGGGGGGAGAGAGAGAGAGAGAGAGAGTGAGAGAGAGAGAGAATGTAACGCACTCAAGAGAGAGCATGGGCTTCCCCAAAGGCAGAGAGAACCCCTACACACATCCCAGGGTTAGATAGGAAAGTCCACATCACAAGAGGAGAGATTCGGGTGCCACATGTGCTCGGCCACGTGGGCACAAGCAGCACATGGGCTCGGGCAGTATATGCACGCACTTCCTTTGTTCAAGGTGGCTTTTATAAGGGTTCTCCAACCTGCCCTTACGTAGCTTCTACCTAGGTAAAAGTCCCTTGCTAAGGAGGTTGCCAAGGTGGGTAGGGTTGGGAGTGGTGATGGTCTTCTTTGAAATTCTTTTCCTAGCTTTTTGTTTCTGCTGGGCTGGAGCTGAGCGATAGCACAGCACGTAGGGCATTTGCTTGCATGCAGCTGGCCCAGGTTTGATTCCTCCATCCCTCTCAGAGAGCCCGGCAAACTACCGAGAGTATCCTGCCCACACGATAGAGCCTGGCAAGCTCCCCGAGGCGTATTCGATATGCCAAAAACAGTAACAACAAGTCTCACCATGGAGATGTTACTGGTGCCCGCTCGAGCAAAGCGATGGACAACAGGACGACAGTGCGACAGTGCTACAGTGCTTTGTTTCTGCTGGAGCTTCTCTGGGTCTGTTGCTAGTGCCAAGTGAGGGTCTTATCAGGCCTTAGTTCCTGTTTTCTGCAAGGTTGGCTTTCAAAACTTCAGGGCTATCACTTCCCAATAAATTTTCCGCCATTTCCTTGGGAGGGGGCCTTCCCTAGCTGCCTGCCTGCCTATATCACCTTTTCCACCCTATTTGATCTGCTGCATTTGGCCTTGATATCCATGACGATGTCCCAAAGGCTCTGTTTGCTTGAGGAGCTGGTCTGGTGAGTTGGTGATGGCGAAGTGGCCAAGCTGCTTCCCCTCCAGGGGGTGGGGTGGGGGCACTCATCAGAAGATGTCTGGGCTGCCTTGGAGCTGCAATGTCTTCGATCATTGAAAGTGGATGATATGCCGCTTTTTTGCAAAGAACTATGAACCCCTTTCTTTTCTTTCTTTCTTTGGATTTCTCTGTTTCTTTCTTTTTTTTTTTTTTTTGCTTTTTGGGGCACACCCGGCAATGCACAGGGGTTATTCCTGGTTCATGCACTCAGGAATTACTCCTGGTGGTGCTCAGGGGACCATATGGGATGCTGGGAATCGAACCCGGGTCGGCATCATGCAAGGCAAACGCCCTACCCGCTGTGCTATCACTCCAGTCCTCTCTGTGTTTTTTTTTTTAAATTGAATCATCATGAGATAAACAGTTACAGAGTTGTTCGTGATTGGGTTTTAGTCATACAATATTCCATTACTTGTCCCTTCACCAGTGTACATTTCGCACCACCAATGTCCCCAGTTTCTCTCCCCCACCAACCTTCCTCTATGGCAGACATGCCCCATCTCTCCTGTTAGGCACTGTGGTTTGTGTTTGCAATACTGTTACTGAAACGGCATCATGTATACCACTTTTTCTCCTTTTAGCACTCAGTTCTTGTCCAGAGTGATCATTTCCAATTATCATTGTCATTGTCATAGTGGTCCCTTCTCTGTTGTAACTGCACTCACCCACAACTCGTAGCAAGCTTTCTACCATGGATCAGTCCTCCTGACCCTCATTTCCACTATCTTTGGTTATTATTCTTGCACTATGTTTTTTTTTTTTTAACATCCAGCAAATGCGTGTAATCATTCTACGTCTGTCCCTCTCCCTCTGACTCATCTCACTTAGCATGATACTGTCCATGTCCATCCATGTATAATCAAATTCCATGATTTCATTTTTCCCTAACAGCTGTATAGTATTCCACTCTGGAGATGTGCCGTAGCTTCTTTATCCACTCACTTGTTCTCTGGCGCTTGGGTTGTTTCCAGATTCCGGTTGTCGTGAATAGTGCTGCAATAAACACAGGAGTGCGGATGGCTTTTCTGCATTGTGTTATTTGGGCCCCTGGGGTATATTCCCAGGAGCGGTATTGCTGGATATGGACCCCTTGCTAAACAGTTTTTACGCCCTCCAAACCTTTGGCTTCGATGCTGGGAGCCGCAGGGGCTTCTGTGTCGCTCTCAGCACCATCTTGGTGAAAAAGTTCCTTGCTTTTGAGGCTCATGGTTGGCTACAAGAGTCTTGATGAGTCACTGGGCTTTAGTTGCCATGAAAGGAGGCTGTACCATGGGCAGTGACACGCAGACAGATAGATCCCTGGCCTGTGCTGACCACCAGACCTCTGCTTGGCTGGACGGAGTGAGGGGATGGCTCCAGGCCTGGGCAAAGTGGCTTGCCTTATGGAGAGGGGGCTGGAATCACCCACTAGTCCTGCCTTGCACTCCTGAGATCATGAGTTTGATCCCTGGTGCTGCCCACATGTGCCACGGCCCCATAGACTCTGCTGTCTGGAGTCTCTGGGGCCACAGCAGAATGTGGCGTCTCTGACATACAGCCCTGCGTGGGAGCACCCCTGAAGATGGGAGAGAAGCGTGCCAGAACGGCGACACCTCTCCGAGCTCCATGAACACGTGGGAGCCCCACAGTGCCCCCTAGTGAGCACAACAGCTGAATTCCTGCTGGTTTCCTGCAGGACAGCCCCAGTACTCCGTAACCCACGGCCGCATCCTCGTTCATGCCCTCTGCCTGGATGGAGCTGGCACTCAGTGGCGAGCTGAAAGACAAAGTATTGCTTTTGCTTTTCTGTCCTTGGGCTACACCTGGTGGTGTCCAGCACTGCTCTCGGCCCTGAGCCTGGGGGGTCGCTTCTCACAGTGCTCAGTGCTCACCAGGGATGACTCAGGGCCTTCTGCAGATGAGGCCTGTGTCCAGCTCAGTGAGCTTTCTCCCCAGTCCCAAAAAGGTTTACTTTTACTTTTTTTGTTGTTTTCATTTTGGAGTATCTCCCAACTATGCTCACGGCTTACTCCTCAGTCTGTGCTCAGGGATCACTCTGGGGAGGACTCTGGGAACCATAGGCAGTGCTGGGGATCGAACCCAGATGGGCTGCATGCAAGGCAGGTGCCACTGTCCCATCTCTCTGGCCTGTGAGTGATTTTTCTTAAACAACAGTCTTTGGGAAGTAGGAACCGCAGTTCCCTTTGCAGACCAAGAAAGGGGGAGCTTAGGGGGCGCCTACCCTGAGCCTTCCGAGGAGGGCTTCTGAAGAGTGCCACAGTAACCTTTGTCCATGAGTGCCAATGGCATTTGGGTAGCATTTGCCCATGTCGCTGATAACTATGCGAGGGGGAGGGAGGGAAGAATATATACACATGTGGTAGTATGTCTATGCGTGTGGCATGTCTATGTCTGCTGTGCACATGCACATGTAATATGCATATTGTGCATATGCATGTATGTGAGTGGTATGTGTATGGATATGGAAGTGTTTTGGAGTCTTGCAGGGCTGAGGCATGAAACCCAGGGCATTACACATGAATCATGTTTTCTAAGCACTGAGCCACATCTCTAGTCCCTGTGCCTGGGTGTGCATATGTGCTATATGTATATACGTGAGTGATATACCTGTGTCATGTGTAAATGTGTGTGTGGTGTGCATATATTCGTTGTATGTGTATGCTATAGTGTGTGGTATGTATGGTAAGTGAGCATGTGATATGTGTATGTGTAGTGTGTGGTATATGTATATGGCATGTGTATGACATGCACATGTACGTAGTATGTTTATGTGTGGTATGTATGTATGTGGTGTGTATATGTGTGTGGTATGTGTGCCAAATGTATGTGTGTGGTATGTATATGTATGGCATGTATATATTGTAGCATGTGGATGTGTGGATGCGGGGTGTGTGTGATTTGCATGGTGTGTGTTCCCTCCTAAGCTTCCTCCTTGCCCTCCAAACCTCCTACTTCCTGGTCTCTGAGGATAGTGATGGAGTCTGTGAAGCAATTCTCAGAGCCCTGAAGGGATACACTGGAGAAGCCAGTGGAGGGGTGAGGCCTGGGGTCAAGGGGAAGGAGAGAGATTTCCCCTCTGTGCCCAGTGGGCATTTAGGGAGATGAAGGAAAGAGCAAATGTCCTGGAGTTGTCAGACCAGACCTGTGAGATGGCTCATCTGAGGGGTCAGCTTGGATGGGCCAGCAGGGGCCTGACGGTCTGGAGAGCACAGACATCTGTCCTATGCAGAGCGACAGGGATCTCCAGCTGACAGCCTTTGGGTTAGGCCTCACTGCTTCAGCATTCAACAGCCCTGGGCCTGCAGTCTAGGATGGCGCAGCCTCTTGCTGGCCCTTCCTGCCGGCTGCTTGCTGGTCTCCTTAATCCCAGAGGCCTTTCTTGATACTAAATCTCTGTCTCTTGTCTCTGTCTTTCTGTCTCTCTCTCTCTCCCCCTCAATTTGATTTTGTTTTCCTGAGGAAGTCTATTAGTAACGGCTTCCTTCCCGCTGCTCCGGCCCCCCTGCCCCTAGGGCTGGAGGGAGGCCTTGGACTCAGAATAGCAGGAAGGAATTTCAAACCCTGTTCGGAGCCATCCCCCACCCTGTCCCCCCATTATCAGAGACCTCGGAACTGAGCTACCCTTGGCCCATGGACAAGAGAGGGTCTTTTCTGAGCTCTCCTTATCTCTCCCTACATCTCTTGTGGAAAGAGCCCAGGTCTTCAGTCCTGCCTGGCCAGATGTCAGTAGGAGGTGCGGGGCTGCCCGGGGGTTGGCGCTTTCCTGTCGCCAGGGAGCCCTGGAGGACATTGCTTTCAACCAGTCAGGGCCCAGTCACCCTGGCTCTCACTCAGCCACAGTTGAAGTGCTGAGGGCCGCACGGGAGGGACCGGAACATCAGGGGCTAGCATGGCGGGCCCAGTTCTGGTGAGAACTCTTCCTACCTTCCGGCTGTGGTAGGACCAGGGTCTGGGAGGTTGCATAAAGGCACTAATTTATGCTGAGCGTCCCTGCCCTCAGGACTTTATGTAAGCTTTCTGGCCACCTCCCGGGCCCTGTCTCCAAGTAGAGTCAGTTTGAGGGGACACAGTTCAGCCCACAGCACCCTTGCAGATGTGTTCCTTCCTTCACAGGCGTTGTCTGCTCACTGACTCACTCAGGGTGCCAGGGCCCCTGCCTGGCAGAACAGGAAGTGCCTTTACAAGCCAGCCGGGAGGCAGGGGGGAATGGGGAAGCCGTTTCAAAGACCTCAGTGCAGGATTTGCAGGCCTGGTGTTCCACTCAGCATTGCAGGGCCCTCCCCAAGCCTCATGGGATATGGTCCCCAAACCTAACCGAGCCCAAACCTTATCCTATGACATCAGCTCATGGAGTCCCAGGAGCCCAGTCACCCACGCTCCCGGGCTTCACCCTGACAGCAGTATTGGGCGCCTGTTGGACAAACTGAGGCTGGATGAAGGACGGGGGTTCAGGGAAATTCTGCCCTCAGGTACTCTCAGCCCTTATTGAGCCTCACTCTCCCCTTGAAGATACAAGGAGCACTCTCACAGGAGTCCTCACTGAGCAGCAAGACTACAGTGGGTGGCCACCAAGAGGTGGCATACTGTGACAGAGAGATACAAAGACCCAAGGGATGGAGAGAGAGAGAGAGAGAGAGAGAGAGAGAGAGAGAGAGAGAGAGAGAGAGAGAGAGAGAATGTCCATAGTGTTGGAGTGGACTGGCTACCACTGTCCCCTACCCTCTCTGCTTCTGCTTTTGGGCATTACTGCAATGACCCAGTGTTATCTCCATGATTGGTTGTAGTGCTCGCGGGGGTTGCACATACGATCATGGACCTCGCACACAGCTAGCTGTGTTCACAGGTCCTGGAGCTCACACAGAGAGCCCAGAGAGCAGAGCCCCAGAACCTGTACTTTGCACATATGCGTGGCCTCGAGCACTCAACTCAGAGCCTGGCATTTGCCAGGTAGACCTTTCATTGCTGAGTCGTCCCTGGATCCTCAGGCTCCCTTGACGGTTTAGTGTAGTTTGGGGCCCACACTAAGAAGTGCTGGGGAGGGGACTGGAGCCATAGTACAGCAGGGAGGGTGTTTGCCTTGCACATGGCTGACCCTGGTTCGATTCCCAGCACCCCATATAGTCCCCCGAGCACTGCCAGGAGTAACTCCTGAGTGCAGAGCCAGGAGTAACCCCTGTGCATCACCGAGTGTGACCCCAAAAAACAAAAAACAAAAAAAGTAAAAAGAAAAGAAAAGAAAAAGAAGTGCTTGGGAGATTTACTCTTAGTTCAGTGCTAGCTGTGCTAGCAGGTTCAATCCCGGGTCTCCTCCTGTAACTACGTTTTTTTTTGTTGTCGTGGAGCGATAGCACAGCAGGTAGGGCATTTGTCTTGCATGTGGCTGTCCCGGGTTCGATTCTTCCATTCCTCTCCGAGAGCCCGGCAAGCTACCGAGAGTATCCCACCCGCACGGTAGAACCTGGCAAGCTACCTGTGGCTATTCGATATGCCAAAACCAGTCACAACAAGTCCCACAATGGAGACATTACTGGTACCCGCTCGAGCCAGTCGATGAACAGCAGGACGACAGTGCTACAGTATGACAGCAGTGTTGTTGAATCTCAGAATTTCCTTTGTCACATTCAGGAGGCTAGAAGTCCCAGATCCGGGGACTGTTTCTTCTGAGCCGCTGCTACCTTTTCAAAAGTGTTTGGGGACGGCTCTTTATCCAGGCTGTATCCTTCTTCCTATAGGTTTGGGCAGGCAGCCTGAAACGGCTGGCAGATAAAAATGCAGATGCCCGGCGAGACTGGAATTTCACATCATCCACGAAGCATATTCTCAGTGTAAGTACGTCCCCCTGCACTATTTGGGGGCATACTGACGCCGAAAAAGTATTCACTGTGGATCTGAAATTCAAATGTAACTGGCACCCTGTCTTTTTATTTGCTAAATCTGGCAGCCCTACTTAGGAAGGATGGCGGGTTACACACAGGGATGCAAATCAGAGAGTATTAATAGATAACCCGGCCTGTGTCTCTGCTTCTGCAAGTCAGCAAGCCAGCCCTGTGCAGTGGGAGGGCCAGGCTGTGGGCAGAGACCCCTGAGAGAGAGATAAGCACCCATCTCCACCAGTGGAGATCAGGGGTTCGGGATGCAGGGGGAGGCTGGACACAGAACCTTCCAGTAGTTCTTATTCCTGAGATGGGCATTTAGGAAGCTCAAATCTTACGTGACCTCCAGTCAGCCAGTAGCCGAGGGCTTCCAGCTTGGGCAACTCTGTTTAGCATCTAGATCTGTAGCACTGTCGTCCCATTGTTCATCGATTTGCTCGAGTGGGCACCAGTAATGTCTCCATGGTGAGACTTGTTGTTACTGTTTTCGGCATATGAATACGCCACGGGTTGTTTGCCAGGCTCTGCTGTGCGGGTGGGATACTCTCGGTAGCTTGCCGGGCTCTCTGAGAGGGATGGAGGAATCGAACCCGGGTTGGCCGTGTGCAAGGCAAATGCCCTACCCGCTGTGCTATTGCTCCAGCCCTCCAGGATACATTGTTTTGTGGAAAGGTGAAGGCAGTGTTGGAACGGAGGTCTGGGGGGGGAGGGGGTGCGAGTGGCATACTTTAGCTCATGGTATCTCTTACATGACTCATGATGGGGTTAAGAAACCCCTTGGATCAAAGGGTACAGGGTATGGCTTTCAAATGGCAAGAGAAAGCTTGGGCTGAGATTTTGGTGAGCAAGAGATGAAACTGCTGCTCTGAATTTCAGCCTCCCCTTTTGGGAAGAGAGGATGCTAACTCTTCCCTTGGCAAGGCTCGGAAGACTCCTGTGCCCAGGATACAGAAGCCAAGCTCAGCAGCCTCAACTGGCTACTGGAGCCGAGGGATGGTGAGCGAGGGCCGCGAAGCATTGTCTTGGTTGGTTTGAGGCTATTGTTGCACAAGAAACAGCAGAGCGCGTGGCTTTAACCTAGAGCATTTGGGGCTCTGAGTTCTGCAGGCCGGAAGTTCAGTATCAAGGCGCTGGCTGATTTTTCAGTTCCTGCTGAAGAGTCTGGTGTACAGATGGTTGCCACTTTGCTTTTTCTACATCTTCTTGGGAGAGGGGAAAGGTGAGAAGTAGAGGGAGAGGAAGGAGAAGTGGGGGAAGAGTGAGTGAGAGAGAGAGAGAAAGAGAGAGAGAGCGAGCGAGCTGGAGCTGAAGCTAGAGCAATAGGGTGGTTGTCTGGCATGTGGGCTACTGGGGTTCGATCCTCAACATCCCATAATATTCTCTGAGCATGGCCAGGAGTGATCCCTGAGCTCAGAACCAGGAGTAAGCCTTGAGCACTGGTGCGTGTGGCCCCAAAACTAAGAAAGAGAGACAGACTCTTGTTTCTTTTTATAGGCACAAATCTGATCACTGGGATGAGGTAGGTGGGCTAGGTCCCACCTTCACAACCTCATCTAAACCTAGTCACCACATTGGGAATTTGAATTTTAACATAGCAATCTTTTGGGGGGAGTGGGGACACATTCTGTCCATCACAACACTCTTCCAGGTAGTATGCAATTCGTGGCTCTGAGGGCAGGACTAAAGTGGACAATGTTTCGTTCATGTGTCCAGAAGTAACCCGGCCCAGAACATTCCGAAGACATCAGGCTACATGCAGGCATGCACATAGGTGGGAGATCATTCAATAAACAGCTGTCAAGGAACAAAAAACATCAGAGGAGCTTTAAGAGATGAGCTACAGTCCTGGCCCACAGAACTTAGAGCCCAAAATGCCCCATGTTAAAGCTACCCGCGGGGCTGGAGTGATAGCACAGCGGGTAGGGCATTTGCCTTGCACTCGGCCAACCCAGGTTCGATTCCCAACATCCCATATGGTTCCCCGAGCACCGCCAAGAATAATTCCTGAATGCAGATCCAGGAGGAACCCCTGAGCATCGCCGGGTGTGACCCAAAAAGCAAAAAAAAAAAAAAAAAAAAAAAAAAAAAGCGACCTGCTCTGCTCTTTCTTGCACAGTAATAGCCTCAAACCCCAACCCGAGGAGTTACAGAAGCGAGAAAAACCTTCTAGGTGATCTGGAATCAGGGTTATTTGGCGGGTGGAGGGTTGTTGTAAGATGATTGGGTGGCAGCTGGCCAGCATCAGTCCAGGTTGTCTGCACTCAAGCCGGCCAAGAAGGTAAGTAAAAAAACAAAACAAGACCAAACAATCCCTGCTGCTGATGTGATCTTGGGAAAGCCTGGAGGTTTAGCCGTTGTTGTAGGTGGACTTGGAAGAGGACTCAGCATTCCCGTCTGCTGGGCATACCTGAAGGAATTCTCCCTTCTTCAGTCTAA
The DNA here is from genome assembly GCF_027595985.1 of Sorex araneus. Lineage (NCBI taxonomy): Eukaryota > Metazoa > Chordata > Mammalia > Eulipotyphla > Soricidae > Sorex > Sorex araneus. The sequence goes on from NC_073313.1 coordinate 41,817,151, forward strand.
ATGGGTTTGGAGGTAGAGGGGTGGAATGGCGAGAAATCATAGCGCATGGCAGAAGGGATGCTGCAGGTGCAAGTGTAATTAAGGTCCCTAATCAGTTGATTCGGAGTAATGTAAAGGAAAAGTTTCCCTTTCTCTTTTTAATTGAATCACTGTGAGAGACACAGTTACAAAGTTGTTGATGATTGAGTCTCAGTCATGCAATGTTCCAACACCTGTCCCTTCACAAGTGCACATTTCCCACCACCAATGTCCCCAATTTCCTTCCTGCCTGCCTCCCCCTGGCCTGCCTCTGTGCTGACACTTCCCTCTCTCTCTCATTTTCCTTGTAGGCAGTGCAGTTTACAATACAGGTACTGAAAAAATATCCTGCATATCACTTTACCTTCTTTCAGCACTCAGTTTGTGTCCAGAGTAATCATTTCCAACTATCATTGTCATAGTGATCCCTTCTCTGTTCTAACTGCACCCCTCCCCCTCAGTGGCAAGCTTCCTTCCATGGACCAGTTCTCCTAGCCTCTAAAGGGAGATTATCCTGGAAGGACCTCAGTCAATGAAACGAACTCTTTTTTGTTGTCGTTGCTTTTTGGGTCACACCCAGCGATGCACACGGGTTACTCCTGGCTCTGCACTCAGGAATTACCTCTGGTGGTGCTCAGGGGACCATATGGGATGCTGGGAATCGAACCCAGGTTGGCCTCGTGCAAGGCAAACTCCCTACCTGCTGTGTATTGCTTCAGCCCTGAAATGAACTCTTAAAAAGATAAAAACATCCATGGGCTGGAGAGATACCACAAGGGGTTGAGGCACTTGCCTTTTGTGTGACGAGCTGGCTTTGATCTCCAGCACTGCATAGGGTCCCCTGAGCCCTGAACACAGAGCCAGAAGTAAGCTCTGAGCACCTCTAGGTGTGGCCCCTAACCCCCAAAAAAGTACAACATCTACAGACCTCTCCTGATGACCGTGAGGGAGAAAGGACATAGCCGTAAGGACAACTGTGTTCGGAGGGACAAGGAAGGACCTGAACGTGGCCTTCTCCGTGGCTGATGGCTGTCCAGAGAAGGAGGGTGACTGGGAGACAGTTCAGTGATTAGAGCATTTTTGCCTTGCAAGCTTGAGACTAGGATATGATCCACAGAGCAACCCCACGATTGTGGCCCAAGCCTGTCTGTGCCTAGCAGTTCCACACCAGGACTGGAATGTGTGTGAGCACGATGAATAAAGAGTGTGAGCCCATGTGCCAGCACTGCCACAAAAGGAGGAGGATTCGCACATAGCACCACGGCTGAGTGTGCAAATACCACCAGTGAGAGTGTGTGTGACCCCAGGCCATTGTAGCAGCATCAATAGAGGGAGGGAAAGGCAGGCATTACAATGTATCTTAAAAAAGAAAGAAAATGGGGCTTCAATCCTACAGCCACAAGCAGCTGAATTCTGTCCAAAACTGATGAGCTTGGAAGAGGCGCTCCGGTAGGGAAGATATGGGCCAGACACTTAAGTAGAGACTTTTGGGAGTCCAAATAGATGGGCCTAGATTTCCCACTGAGATAAATTGAGATGTCTTGTGTTGTTTCCATTTGTTAAGTTTTTGGTACTGGAATACACAGCACTAGAAAAGGAATACAGTTCTGGAGGTGGAGTGTAGATTTTTAAGACCACTTTTTTGGGGGGCTACACTTGGAGGTGCTCAGAACTCACTCCTGGCTCTGTGCTCAGGGACATATGTGGTGCCAGGCATCAAATCTGGGTTAGCTGAGTGCAAGGCAAGTGCTTCAAGCCCTGTATTATCTCTACTTGACATTCAAGTAGGCCTGACTGGCTAAAGCCATCAGCATAGTCTTATCCCTGTCTCCATTGTGACTGTTTCAAGGCTAGGCAAGAGAAGATGAAAGGAAACCAGCTCTTTGGTGGTATCATTAAGCTCCTGGATCAAACTCATCCTGAAGCCTATACTGATGATGAACTTGCCAGTTCCATGAGTCAGTACATCACTTCAAAGACAACAGTCGCCCTTTCTTTTGCATGATAGGTCCTCAAAGACACATTTCTATGCAGCATTTATTTATTTAAATTTTATTTAAAATTTTTTTAATGAATCACCATGAGGTACAGTTACAGACTTACAAACTTTTGTGCTTAGGTTTCAAGTCATACAATGATTGAGTACCCATCCCTCCACCAGTGCCCATTCTCCACCACCAATGATCCCAGTATCCCTTCCCCCACCCCCAGCCTCACCCCTCACCCCTGCTTCTGTGGCAGGCACATTCTCTTTTACTCTCTCTCTCTCTCTCTCTCTCTCTCTCTCTCTCTCTCCTTTAGGGTGTTGTGGCTTGCAATGCAGGTATTATGTGCCCATCATGTTCGGTCTATAGTCTTTCAGCAAACATCTCCCATCCCAAGTGGGCCCTCATAGCACCCTTTACTTGGTGTTCCCTTTTCTATCTGAGCTGCCTTTTCCCCGAGCATGTGAGGCTGGCTTCCAATGGAGCAATCCTCCTGGCCCTTACCTCTACTGTTCTTGGGTGTTAGTCTCCCATTCTGTTACTTTATATTTCGCAAATGAGTTCAGTCCTTCTATGTCTGTTCCTCTATTTCTGACTCATTCCACTGAGCATGATACTCTCCATGTTGATCCACTTATATCTGCAGCATTTAATACTGGTGACAAGTTTCTGTATGAGTAGCAGAAAAGCCCGATAATCATGTTAGACAAATTTTGTTTATTTCCTTATCTGTCACATAAGAAGTCTGAGGGGTCTTGGTTGCTAATATTGAACTCATATCGGAAGTGCCGTGAAGTCAGAGCCAATCCCGCGGTGTTTCCCCCATCATCCCAAGATGGCGACCTGCAGGGGCAGTGGTCGTAGTCTGGACAGAATGGAGGGGCAGGCAGAAGAGGTACCTTCTACCATGTCTCAGTGGCCAGCGCTGGGTTGCGTGGCCGCCACTCACTGCTCCACTGCTACAGAGTGTGCCGAGGCTTGATTTCCGCTTTCTGGACTCCACAGTAGAGGTAAGGGAGTCAAGGCGGTGGATGGAGGAGTCAGCCTGAGTGTCCCCCTCAGCCAGCACTGTCTCGCTTTAGCCCTGTCCTCTTCCTCTTCTTTCAGCTTCAGTGCTGGGTTTTCAGGCATCTTTTCTCCACCAGGGTTATGGGCACAGTGAACAACTGCAGGCTTCCAGATGTCTCGCCCTGGGCCCCCCCTCTGTCCTGTTTGCTCAGCTGTCAGCACATTCCCTTCACCTGAGCTGCCCCAGGCACCTGGCCCATTGCGCCTCCTCCCCTCTCACAGTTTAGTCAAAAGTCCGAGTCACCTCTCAGACTCCCATCACACCGCCCCCGAGCAGTTACACTGGGTCCCACTTGTGGTTCGGGAAAACAGAAGACTACCTTTGGGAACCTCGCAGTTGAGGGGGCTGGGGTGGGCCATTGGTAGCATCTGGAGAATCTTGGAAGAAAGACAACACTGTTTACATTCATTCAATTTACATTTAATTCATTGAATGTTTACATTCATTTAAAATGATTCATTTCCCGTCTTGACTGAGCTCTTGACTGAGTCCACAATGTGCCTTTTGGTTGCTGTTAATCCACCTACCCTCTAGGCTCTTTAACGATCTTGGAAACAGGCCTGTGATGACCCAAGACCTGGCCTGATCTTGTGGTGTCAGATGGCCCTCAACCTCCAGAGGGTATGAGTATAGTCACAACAGTCTATTCCTGGCCTGACTCAGAAAGTAGCGCGAAGGAGCATCCAGATATGTTGAAAGAGGGGCAGGTAAGTGGCACCGGGAGGGAGAGGAAGAAAGGAGAGAGGGAAAGAAGGAAATGAAAAGGAAAGGACAAGAAAGGAAAGGAGTAAGGAAAGAAATAAGGAAAGAAGAAAGGGAAGGAGGGAGAGAGGGAGGGAGGAAGGAAGGAAGAAAGGAAGGAAGGAAGGAAGGAGGGAGGGAGGGAGGGAAGGAAGGAAGGAAGGAAAGAAAGAAGAAAGGAAGGAAAGGAAGAAGTGAGGGAGGGAGGAAGGGAAAGAGGGAAGAAGGAAGTAAGGAAGGAAGGAATGAAGGAAAGAAGGAAGGGAGGAAGGAAGGAATAGAAGAAGGAAGGGAGGGAGGAAGGGAAAGAGGGAGGGAGGAAGTAAGGAAGGAAGGAATGAAGGAAAGGAGGGAGGGAGGAAGGAAGGAAGGCAGGGAGGGAGGGAAGGAGGAAGGAAGGAGGGAAGGAGGGAAGGGAAGGAAGGAATAGAAGGGAGGGAGGAAGAAAGAAAGGAAGGAAGGAAGGGAAAGAAGGAATGGAAGGGAGGAAGAAAGGAAGGAAGGAAGGAAGGAAGGAAGGAAGGAAGAAAGGAAGGAAGAAGGGAAGGAAGGAAGGAAGGGAAAGAAGTAAGGAAGGAAGGAAGGGAAAGAAGGAATGGAAGGGAGGAAGGAAGGAAGGAAGGAAGGAAGGAAGAAGGGAAGGAAGGAAGGAAGAAGGGAAGGAAGGAAGGAAGGGAGGAAGGAAGGAAGGAAGGAAGGAAGGAAGGGAAAGAAGTAAGGAAGGAAGGAAGGGAAAGAAGTAAGGAAGGAAGGAAGGGAAAGAAGGAATGGAAGGGAGGAAGGAAGGAAGGAAGGAAGGAAGGAAGGAAGGAAGAAGGGAAGGAAGGAAGGAAGGAAGGAGGGAAGGAAAGAAGGAAGGAAGGGAGGGAGGAAGGAAGGAAGGAAGGAAGGAAGGAAGGAAGAAGGGAAGGAAGGAAGGAAGAAGGGAAGGAAGGAAGGAAGGAAGGAAGGAAGGAAGGAAGGAAGGAAGGAAGGAAGGAAGGAAGGAAGGAAGGGAAAGAAGTAAGGAAGGAAGGAAGGGAAAGAAGGAATGGAAGGGAGGAAGGAAGGAAGGAAGGAAGGAAGGAAGGAAGGAAGGAAGGAAGGAAGGGAGGATGGAGGGAGGAAGGGAGGGAGGAAGGGAGGGAGGGAGGGAGGGAGGAGAGGAGATGGGGATTGAGAAGAGACACACAGAGAGAGACCCATGTCTAGAGGTGTCAGACCTGGCCCCCTTCGCCTCTTTCTCTGTCTATAAGCACAGGTCACCTCCCTCTGTGGGCCTCAATTTCCACTTCTGCAAAAAGAAGGCCTGGATTAGATCACTCCCCAGGCCTCTTCTAGCCCTGACATTCTGTGATTTTCTAATTTCCTTCAGACTCCAGGGGCTTGCAGACCCCATGCTAATATTTATGAATAAAACATAGGAATCCTAAAGCTCTAAATATCGCCAAGTATTTGCTTTGGATTTGTTCTCACTTAGCTGTGTGGCCAGCAGTGGCCAGCTGGGGCCCCACAGCCTCTTGTTTGGATTGTTCGAGTGTGGCCATAGCCCCCCCAAAGAGGGTGAGTATGTGTGCATCCTCCCAAGCTGAGCCTAAGGGAGGGAACTTCACTCTTGGGCCACCACCCCTAACGCAGCACACTAATTCCCCTGTCACCCAGGTTCCCTACTCCTCCCAGTTCCAGACATTTGCCTTGGGAATCCACCTAGATCCATACTGAGGGACAGTGTGTCACCTTTGCTCTGTGACTGTCCTTTCAGATGCTGTCTATCCATTTTTCTTCTGTGGGAGCTCAGCAGACTGAATTTTAAAATCTGAATTTTAATTAAAAAAGTGACTTTCTGAAAGAAGTTTTAGGTTTATAGAACAAATGCTTGGGACCGGAGAGATAGCACAGTGGGTAGAGTGCTTGCCTTGCATGCAGCCAACCCAGGTTCAACCCCTAGCATCCATATGGTCCACCAAGCCCTGCCAGGAGTGATTCCTGAATGCAGAGCCCAGGAATGAGTCCTGAGCATCGGATGGGTATTCCCACCCACCCACCCCCACCAGAAAAAAAGAGAAAAAAATTGCACAAAAACTGCAGTCTTCATTCCCTCTCTTTCCCTGCCTCTGAATCTCTCTTGTAATGATTATTTATTGCAAATGTGGCACATTGGCTGCAATATTGGTATTTCATTTTTTTTACAGACAATACTGGTACCTTTTTATTTACTACAGCATGTGGTTTTCATTCAGGCCCGCCCTTTGTGAAGTACAGCTCTATGGGTTTTGTCAAATGTTGATGTCACAGATCGACCACGACAGTATTACCTGGGTAATTTCACTGCCCAGAACATCCACCTACTCATCCCACCCTTCCTCTCTCTACTCCCTAGAAGTAGCAATCACTGATTCTTTAAGGGATCTACAGTTCTGCCCTTCCCAGATTGATCTAGACTCATACTGCATCTACAGTTTTAAGTTGGGAATTCTTTCATGTAATAAGTGAATTTAAGCTTTTTCTGTATCTTATTTTGGTGTGAATGAGTATCAGTTTTTTTGAGGGGTGGGGGAACTCTTGGCAACGCTCAGGGATTGCTCCTGGCTCTGCACTCAGGAATCACTCCTATTGGGGCTGTGGGATCCTATGGGATGCCCGGGATTGAATATGGGTTGGCTGCGAGCAGAGCAAGTGCCTTACTGCTATACTATCTCTCTGGCCCCTCAGTATCACATTTAAAAAAATCACTCAGTAATAGTTCATTGTGTGCCTAGACAGCTCAATAGATAGAATTTTTGATTGATTGGTAGAAAAGACCGAAAGAATATAGGAACAACAGTCCTCTAAACCAATGTTTCTCAACAGGGGCCCATAGTGCCTCCCCAAGGGCCCCCAGTATATGCCAAGAGGACCACAGGTGAAAATCCTATAAATGGGAGGACACAGCACAAGACTAGGGGACCAACTAGTAGGATGGGGAGGAAGGGGGACACAGGAAGGAAAAAAGTTGGAAGGAGGCCAAGTCAACAAAGGCTGAGAAACACTGCTCTAAATATAAAATCTGTAGAGACGCGGGGGGCGTGGAGATGGTTCCATGGTTGAAGTGCCAGCCTTGTAAGCATGAGGCCAGTGGTTCGATCTCCAGTGCCATCCTCTGTACTGGGATTAAACCAAGCCACTCTGCTGTCTGAGACCTCAGATGGCATCGTGATATCTGTGCATGAGCCTCACAACCAAAGAGTGTGATGTCTGGTCATTGCAACAACAGCAACAACAACAACAACAACAGTGAAAAAGAAATAAATTTTTGAACAACTCAATTTCGGATGGCTCTAATCCATGTACACAATGTGTCCAACAGTGTAAGCCCAACATCCTGATAGTTGAATTTATAGTATTAGCTACAAGACAATTTACTTTTGTGACAGGAAGTTTCTTTCTTAAATGATTTAATTTAAAATAGAATTCAGCTAACAAATTTTCAAGCACATTTTAGGCAAGCATTCACACTAGAAATTATCTATGACTATATTAGATATGTGAACAGGGACACTTTGGAGTCTAAAAGGGGTGCTATTAATAATTATACCCAGACAACAGGTGTAAACCCGGACTATCCCAGATAATAGAAATATAGTCTTTCTATTTATAACTTCTGTCTGTCTTCTGAAAATAGCTGAGGGAACACAGGATACTGGTTTCTCCCAAAATATTACCTAGTGTTGTGGTTAAAGTTGCCCTGGCAGTGGTAAAATACAGAGGAGCAAAGCTCAGTTTATTTTTCACCCACTAAAGTTCAAATCATTTAGTGTGATGGGCAGGGGAAGAAGGGGAGACAAAGGGGCATCCTTTACTCCATGCACTTATTCAGATTGTAGCAGCTTCTGCCATCTTGCACATGCGCCTTTCAAATAGGATGACTAATCACCCCTGTCTGTCTGGGAGTCAGAAATTTCTTGAAGGTACAGACTGTCAGTGGTAAAAGTGGGACAGTTTCTGGCAAAGCCGGACAGTTGTTCACTTATTTTCAAGGTTTCCCTAGAGATTGACAGGCAGCTATGTTGAGGGGTGGAGAGACAGAAAGACATTGAGAGTTCATCACTTCTATTTTCTAGACGCTAGAACATAAGCATATGGCCACACATAGCTGCAAGGGAGCCGGAGAAACACAGTCTAGCTGTTTGCCCCAAAGAAAAGGGACGTGGGTTTGGTGATGACCCAGCTGTCTCTGCCACAGAAGGGGAATTCCTAGTCTGGTTTTGCTACTGGGCTCTCAGACTGAGATTGATTTTTCTTAGCTGGCATGTGCCTGGGAGGGACTGGTGTTCTGTGCTTTTGTACATCTAAGTCTTGTATCCCCAACAGTCAACAGTATCTACTCAGAGTATCCACAAGTATCCACAAGAGTATATAAAAGGGAAGTGTAGAAAACTCTGGGCATTCCAGGAAGGCCAGGCTCATGGAATTGTGGAGGTTACTCCTGGCAGCCACTAAAGTCCACAGAAAGGGTTGCAAGTGGGGAGGTGTGATGTTGGAGGGTCTGGTTGTGTTGAAAACGGAAATCTGTGGCCTGTGAAGCCACTAGACACTTTCTAGCAACCCTAAAATTAGTCTTCAACATGACTGCTTTTTTAAAAAAAAATTTATTGAATCACCATGTGGAAAGTTACAAAGTTCTCAGGTTTATGTCTCAGTTATACAATATTCAAACACCCATCCATTCACCAGTGCCCATATTCCACCACCAAAACCCCAGTATACCCCCGCCCCCACCCCAACTGTATAACTAATGAATTTCACTTCATTTTCCCTTTACCTTGATTACGTTCCATATTTCAACATAAAACTCACTATTGTTGTTGGAGTTTCCCCCCAAGAAAGACAGCCCTACTACCAAGGAAGCATTTGATAATTAGTTTTCCATTAAAAGATTGTATTCCAGGGGGCTGGCGCGATAGCACAGTGGGTAGGGCGTTTGCCTTGCACGCGGCCAACCCGGGTTCGATCCCCAGCATCCCATATGGTTCCCTGAGCACTGCCAGGGGTAATTCCTGAGTGCAGAACCAGGAGTAACCTCTGAGCATCGATGGGTGTGACCCAAAAAGCAAAAAAAAAAAAAAAAAAAAGATTGTATTCCATTAAAAGAGCTGTCCCAGTCCCGCATCCTGGAGCCATGTTAGTTGCTGCTCATTGTTGCCGGGGCTCCATCTAGAGAAGATGTACCGGCTGTACCTCCTTCGTCTGGATCCCCGGTGTTTCTGGCCTGGTCTCGGGTCCGGAGCATTCTCCAGCCACGTTGCTCACCAGAACGCCCGGCTTCTTCTCTGTTGAATGTGGCAAGATCCATGACTGCTTTCTTTCAGGCCCCAAATATCAAAGGGTTACTTGCTGTAGCTAAGCATGTCCTTGGCAGTGGGCATATTTTATGATCCTTTGCTCTTCTGGCATTAGTGAAGAGTCGATAGGGACTATTAGCCCTGGGCTGGGTGGGAGAAACAAGGCAACACTACCTGCCTGACTTGTGTGGGTTCTTCCATCAATGGGGTACCCTTGATACAGTAGGCACCAGGTCTGGAAGGAGGCTTTCAGGCACTTCACTCCAGGGCCCCAAACAGAGGCTATCCCTGCCTTGCCTGGGAAGCAGGACTTGGCGCCAGAAGTGGAGAAGGAATGGGTGCTAATTTCACTTTTTTCTCTGCTTGGAGACAAGGCTGGAGAAGCCAGTGGGACTGGGTATCAAAAGACCACGCAGGCCAATCCTACTTAAAGAAAACTAGATTTCTGCAGTCCCAACCCAAGACACCTTCAAAATGTGGGATTGGATCCCAGTCTTTCCTAACTCTCTTTAATTGTGAGTTTGTGTGTGGGTATGGGTGTCCCAGACTAAGTTGGCTACTGTATCAGTTTCCTGTGGATGCTATAATAAAGAATCATACATTTGATAGTGTTTTTTTTTTTTTTTGCTTTTTGGGTCACACCCAGCAATGCACAGGGGTCACTCCTGGCTCATGCATTCAGGAATCACCCCTGGCTGTGCTCAGGGGACCATATGGGATGCTGGGATTTGAACCCGGGTCGGCTGCGTGCAAGGCAAACGTCCTATCGCTCCAGCCCCCCCCACACATTTGATAGTTTAAACCAATTTCTCCAAAATGTAGCAGTTCATGGTTCTAGAGTTCAAAAGTCCAAATACGTATCTGTGGGCTGAAATCAAGGTGTCAACAGGGTTATACTTCCTTTGGAGGCTCCAGGGGAGAATAAATTCTTTACTTTTACCTGCTTTTGGTGGCTGCCAACTTCCCTTGGCCAGTGGGCACATCACTCTCTGCCTCTGTGATCACATCTTTCTGCCTTCCTCTCATAAGGATACTTCAGAGTGTTTCTGGCCTATCTAAGTAATCCGAAATAATTGCCCCCGTATTAGGATCCATAACCTAATCCCACCCCAAATTCCTTTTTGTCATAGAAGGTAATATTACAGGGATTAAGATATGAACTTTGGGGGGCAGGCATTATTCCATTTCCCACTACTACTGTAGCACCAAATTCTTCAAAGGACATGAGACCCCCTTTCTGGATAGACATGGCAGAAGGAGGAGGGGGACAAGGAGATTATTTACTTAATTCCAAATGCTTATGATACCATTTTATTCTTCCAGCATCCTCTGAGTGGGGATTATTATTTTCATTTGGCATTATAAGGCCAAGAGAGGTCAAGGGACTTGTTGAATGTCACATAACATGTAAGACATGAAGCTGAGAAGTCACAATGGTCTGACTCGAGTCAATGTTCTTTCCTCCAATACACAGAAACTTTTGGGGTATCTGAACGGCACCAGAATGCAAATGAGCAAACATATTTGTATGTGTCAGGCGGATCCATGTTCTCCAGAGTGTAGGAGCATTTGGCTTTTTTGTTGTTGTTCTCTGTGTCTGGAACAACCCCTTTGCTTTGAACTAATGTGGTGGCACTCTAGGTAGACACAGCTGACACTGAGTCCAGAGTCAACCCCGTCCCTTTTTTTTTTTGGTTTTTGGGTCACACCCAGCGATGCACAGGGGTTACTCCTGGCTCTTCACTCAGGAATTACCCCGGGTGGTGCTCAGGGGACCATATGGGATGCTGGGATTAGAACCCAGGTCGGCCGCGTGCAAGGCAAACGCCCTACCCACTGTGCTATCGCTCCAGCCCCCCTTTTTTTGAGAGCTTCTATTTACTAACATTGCTTCTACTCATTCAAAACCTCATTTCCAGTTCCTCCCTTCATCTCCAACCTGGAAGAAACCAGGGTCTTGTTGTATCCGTAGTGTTCTGGAAAATTCTTTCTTTACTGCTCTTTGCTTGGTAACTTCTTCATATACAAGAAAATGGGCCCAAGACCATCCCATCTCATATTGTTGAGTGGATGCATGTGGAGGGGTCTTCTCCTTTCCTGAAGCAGATCCACTTCGGGGCCACCTTGGCTCCACTGCTGCTTCAGAGGCGAGACCTGTGAGAGTGAGAGATGAAGATTTTATATTTATTTCTTTATTTTGGGGGGCCACATATGGCAGTGCTCAGGGGATCATATGGGTTGTAGGGAATTGAACCCGGCTCGGCTGTGTACCAGGCAAACATCCTCCTCACTGTACTATCATTCCAGATCAGGATGACAATTTTAGCTTGTGGGGTTTCCCTCTGTGTTTCTTGTAGTCCAATCAGCCTTCCTGGGTTTCCCTCTATTTTCAGTCCATGAATAACAAAAATATAAACCATCTACCACTCCTCTTTCATTGATGAGAGATGGGGACGGAAGTAAGCAAGCTATATTTTAGCACTGATGACCTCATGTATCTGTGGCCAATTGGTTAGCAGTTCTTAGAGCATGTGAGTAGTTAAATCTATGCATGTGCACACACACATGCACACACACTCATCCACCTTGACTGGCTAGACTATCCAATCCAGCAGAAATTGGAAAATTTGTGAAGCTGCACAGGAAGGCCCCTGTCGAAACTTATTTTTAGCCCTGAAAGACAAGGTTTGGCTGCCACAAAAATCCAACCCCAGTGTTTCAGTGGCAGATGCAATAGGTCACATTGATAAGAACCAGTCTTTTGCGCATACAAAGTCTGACATAGGTTGTCAAATCTTTTCTCTTTCCAGGGACCCTTTACTTGAGGACGTAGTCACGTTGGCACAAGACCTCCATGTTAGCCACTTGAAGGAGAGAGAGGTTAGAGAGCTGGCTCTAGAGAGCGTTGGTCTCCTACTTGCATTTCATTGGCAAGAACCAATCAGCCTGCCCCACCCAACTGCAAGGGGTCTGGGTAGTGTAAGTAGCCTCTGCACTGGGAAAGAAGAGAAGCAAATAGAGGTATTTACTTATTAATGCGAGTAGTTGGTTCACATTAGTTTTTCACAGTAGTTATGTTTTAAATTGGTCTCCTTGAACATTGAGTGAATGAATACAAAACTATGGTTCCCAGTGGGTACATAAGGCCAGCATTCTGCAAGGTTCTGGTCACAGTTGTGTCAATTAAACCACAGCGAGCCTTGTGTTTGGTGTATGTTTCTCTCTAAAGACTGTCACTGTCACTGTCACTGTCATCCAGTTGCTCATGGGTTTGCTTGAGCGGGCACCAGTAATGTCTCCATTGTGAGACTTGTTTGTTACTGTTTTTGGCATGTTGAATATGCCACGGGTAGCTTGTCAGGCTCTGCCGTGCGGGAGAGATACTCTCGGTAGCTTGCTGGGCTCTCCGAGAGGGGCGGAGGAATCAAACACATGCAAGGAAAACACCCTACCACTGTGCTCTCTAAAGACACCGATTTTAATTAATTATTTTGTTTGGGGGCCTCATCTGGCGGTGCTTGGGTGCTACTACTAGCTCTGTGCTTGGGGGTCATTCCTGGCAGTGCTCAGATCTTGTGGTGCCAGGAATTGAATCCAGGCCTTCTTCATGCAAAGCCTGTGCCCAGCCTGTCAAGCTCTCTTTCTGGCATCTTCTTTAATTTAGATTGTGCACTCACTGAGCTCATGCCAACAGAATACAACTCATCTTTTCTTTTTTTAAACAATAGGGACCGGTACAGTCCCTGGTATTTCAGTGCTAGGAACAGATAATGGCATGATAATCACTTTGGCCCAGGTTGTTCATTTTCCTGCTCAAGGAAGCTCCAAAATCAGACCCTGCATTCAAGGTGTCACGTGGTGCCAGAGGTGGAACACAGGGCCTTCTCCTTTACTCCTTGAGTCACATCAACAGCAGCTCTGATACTTTCATTTTCTCTGTAAAGCACAGCAGGAACATGCCATAGCACCCAGAAGCACTAAGCTCGGGGGCCATTTCAAACAATGAAATCACCAACAAAGAGCACCAAAATTGCCAAGAAAGTGACACCAGTAGGATGCTATTACTCAGTCAAACATGAGAACATTAATATTAATAGTCAAATAACAGAACACTAACAGAATGTTTCTTTCAAGTGTGAGAGCCGAAATAAGAAGGCAGCATGGTGCCTTTTTCAACCTCGGAAATGTATTCATCAGGTGACTTAGCGTTCAAACTCAATACATCAGGATCCTCCATGAGCTGTATTACAGATTTATCACCAGGATCTCACCATTCTACAAGGAAGTGATCATTGACGTAAAGAGAGGGGTTTGGCAGGGTGATACCATTTCACCGAAACTCTTCAGTGCCACCCTCGAGAACATCATGGGAAGGAATGGGAGTGAAGATAGATGGTCGGCAACTACACCACCTCCGCTTCGCTGATGACATTGTTCTAATAGTACCAAACATTAGCCAAGTGGCACAAATGCTGGCCGACTTCCACCGCGAGTGTGGAAAGGTCAGACTGCAGCTGATTCTCACCAAGACAATGTTCATGAAAAATGAACTACTCCCTGATGTTCCATTTGCTCTCAATGGAACGAACATCTCCAAATGCAGCAGCTATGTGTCCCTGGGTTGAGAACTCAACATGAGGAACGACTTGGCACCAGAACTGCGCAGGAGGAAGAGAGCAGTGTGGAACACCTTCAAGAGCATCAAAGAAGTTGTTAAGAGGACGAAGAACCTCTGGCTCTGGGCACATCTTTTCGACTCCATCATTCTTCCTGTTCTAACATACGCCTCAGAGACCTGGGCCCTATGAAAACAGGACGAGAACATTATTCAGGTATCCCAAAGAGGAATCGAAAGAGCTATGCTTGGAATATCACATTTCACTCAAGTGGGAGAAGGAATTTGGAATTCTGACCTTCGTCGATGATTAAGAATCAGGGACGCTGTCTCGTTTGCCAACGTGTTGAAAATCAGATGGGCCGGACACGTAATGTGATTTAGAGACGACTGCTGGACTAGAGCTGTTACTGACTGGATTCCATGGGATGTCAAAAGACCGCATGGCCGCCCATCTACGAGATGGTCAGACTTCTTCATCAAAACCCTGAATGAGTGGTTTGAGGCTCTTCGTGTTTCTGGAGCGAGCAGATATCATTGGGCTACACTAGCACACGACAGAGACAAATGGAGACATTACTGGTGACCGCTTGAGCAAATTGAACGGGATGACAAGTGATACAAGTGATACAAGTGACTTGGCCTCTTGACCTTTCTGAGCCTGTCCAGGAAAAACTCCCAAAGCATTATGGATATTGATGTGAGGATTCCAGATATATTTTACTGAGCATTCATATGCGCAGATAAGGACTCCACAATAATGAGGTTTGACTGATATTCATTATCTATGGCTGTAGACAAACCATCTCAATATTGAGTGGCTCACACCAACCATATAGGCTTCTTTTGCTCTACAATTGGGCAGGGCCAGCTCATCTCTACTCTGTTTGACATCATCTAGGGCACCTCAAGAGTTGGCTGTTGAAATCAGACAAAGCTTGCTCAATGACAACCTGGCCTGGGAATGTCCCAAATGACTGAAGAATGGAACCACCGAGCTCCTCATGATAGTCATTGTCTATCATGAGGATTGTCATGTCTAGTCATTACCTGATCTCTCCAAGGTGGATCTTCCATAGAAGCAAAGGTCCTGGTTCCTGAGCTAGAATAAGGTGGAAGCTATCTCTATGACTGGATTTCATAATGTTAGTTTTGCCAGGCTCTAATGGTTAAAGCAATAAACAAGATGTACTGAGAATCAGGGAGTGGTGACATAAATGCCATATCATGGCAGGGTCACATGAAGAGTATGTGAGATGGGAGATATTGGGACAATTTGGAAATTAAAATTTGCCACAGTGGGTGAGTACTCATAAGGCACCACTATCAGCCCTCTGGTTACCAAATATTTGGTGCACATTTAATATAAACAATGAGAAAGCTAATGGTGTATTGTGCATTCACAAAATAAGTGTGCTTTCACTCACTACATGCATTCTGTGGCCACGAGCTGCTTCCCCATCCCAGCCTTCAGTCACTTCCAACAGACACATGAAGGAGGGAACAGGGCCACCAGCCTTGTTGGTCATCAGTCACCATTTATTCCAATCTTGGTCCAGCCATTTTTCCCATTCTCCCCAAGTGCCTATTCCAATCGCATTGAGCACTCCATTCCAGTCTCACATTGCCCTTCATTCCTGTCTCCTTCTGTCCCTCATGCTACTTTCCCAGTGCCCAGTCTTAGTCTAGAGCCCATCCATGCCCCAAAGATTGGGGGAACAACTACACCTACTTCAGATAGCACAATCAACATATGTAAACATACCTTCTTTCCCAGGAAGCTCTTCTAAGACAAAGATCTGCTTGGAGATACACTCAAGGGCAGAATTTCATTTAAGAACATACTTCTCCTTTCCTTAGTCCATAAACAATCATATTAGATTTACTTACTTCTTAATCTTTCTAGTCATTTTGCATGGACACAGTAAGAGATATTAATCTTATAGGGTGGCTCTCCTGGGGACATCTTGCTATAGATCCCAGACCATAGTTCTCAGGCCAGATTAGTCCTTCTTAACCCTGGCAGGGTGGAGGGATGGATAACTGATCATTATATGACTGAAACGCAAGCACTCAGGAATTACCCCTGGCGGTGCTCAGGGGACCATATGGGATGCATATGGGATGCTGGGAACCAAACCCGGGTCGGCCACGAACAAGGCAAACGCTCTACCCACTGTGCTATCACTCCAGTCCTGAGATCTCTACTTTTTTTGGGGGGGTGGGGGGGTGGGCGGCGGAGGTGCAGGCTGCGGAGAGAGAAGGGACAAAGTTATAAAGAGTTTTGATACCTTGAATAATTTTACCACACAAAAGTTTCCTTATAATCTCTTCAAATGCAACTTAGACCCTATTTTTCAGTGTGTGACCTGTATCTGTGTTTTACCAACCTCTGACTCTAATTTCCTCACTTCTCGCTGCCTGAACTCAGAGTTTAGATTTGATTACAGCAGAACCTCACCCCCGCTGACTAGTTTCTGTCTTAGTCAAGAGACACTAACAAGTTACAAGGAACAACTTACCTCCAAAATCTCAGTGGCTTGAGAAAACAGAGGTTTCTCCCACCCATGAAGTTCAACATGTGTCGGGCCAGTTTCATGTACTCTCAGTCCGGTAGCAAGTCTGGGATTCTAGGTACTTCTAACTCACTCTCCCCACACATGGTTGGTCTCTGTGGTTGTTGCTGAAAGTGACAGGAGCTTTGAAGATGTTTTTATTTTTTTTGGTTTGGGGGCAATCCCAGGCAGTACTCACAGTCTGCTCCCAGTACCGTGCTTGGGGGTTATGGTCTGGGATCAAACCCAGGTCTCCTCACATGCAAAGTCTGTGCCTAGTCCGTTGAGCTCTCTCTCTGGCCCTGCAGATGTTTTTAAAGGTAAAGCTTGTAGAAGTGGTTGATGTTTATTTCCACTTAGTTCCCGTTGGCCAAAATCCCATCACATACTAGGAAAGTCTAGGAAAGGTGGGAAATATAGTCTTTCTGTGAATACGGAAGGAAAAAAAAAAGAAACAGGATTTGGCACCCATTGGCTGGGTGAACTGGCACCCATAGTGGCACCACCCCTCTTTCTTTCACTCTCCTTTCCAGGGTTTTCTGCTTTTGTTGATCTGTCCCGATCCAGTGTCTAATATGCTGTCACTGATCCCCCGTGTTACCTACATCTCTAGATTTCATTTGCACTAAGAAATTCAAATGACTGATAAATCATGACCCCCTCTTAGAGACAAGCTGCATGGGAGAGCGAATTCCAGCTATGGTTAGTGTGTTAAGCTTGGTAATATGGGGCATGAGTCAGCCAGTAGAGCAAGTATTAGGCAGGCAGGTCCCGTGGGCAGTCTTTGGTGCCATTTTCACAGTGTCCAGGGACGTTCAGTGGAGAAACTGGTGGCGAGAACCGTCAGGCTAACAGAATGAGTGGTCTCTGGCTTAGGGGTGCCTGGATCACTGAAAGTGAGCTTTTCACCTGCCTAGAGGCATCGTCATGAAGTGCGGGGGTGGGGGGAGGGGCAGAATTTATTATTCATTTTAGCTGATTTGGAACTACTGTTCAAATCATCCATCATCCTCCCTCCACCCACCAGCCCTAAGGCATGACGGCATGAAGGAGGTTTTCTCTTGACAAAGCTTTTTGCAACTTTGCCCCTTTGTTCCCCCACCGTCCCTAATTCTGTAGTCCCCTAAACTCTCTCTGGGTTTAGGTCAAGGTGGAACAGATTGGCTTGAGGTGTGCAGGGTACGACACTCTCTTTGTGGGAAAGGCAGGCCCATTGCACTATCCTGGTTCTTATGGGGTCAGAGCAGAACTCTGGGAACTTTTGCACTGATGAGGACCCGAGGTCCCTGATTGGACAGGACTCCCCTGTGGAGACTGCGCAGTAGAGCCCTTACCCACCTCTAGTCTCCTTGCTCTTCATGACTGTATTAAACATGCCCCCAAAGCATGTTTCCACTATTTTCTGCTCATTCCATGCATGTGCCTTGTATGCTCCTCAATTGCACATACTTGCTATCTTCCTCATAAATATGCATGCATTTCCTGAAAAACTACTAGAATATGTATCAGCTGTTATATCACTCTAACTCTGCTGAGCATAAAACCAGACTGCTCTCTGCCCCAACACCCCTGCCTCCCCTTCTTGAAGTCCATACTAGTGGACATTCTTTCCAACTGAAGTTGTTTCCTTGCCTTGCATGCAGCCCACCCTGGTCCAATCCCTAGCACCTCAAACCGTGCTTTGCACAGGAGAGCCTGGACTTGACAAGCACCCTCTTCGGGTCCCCTGAGCATCTCCAGGAGTGATTCCTGAGTGCAGGACCAGGAGTAACTGAGCACAGCCAAGTATGGCTCCAAACCAAGCAATTACAACAACAACAAAAAGGGTACCAAGCCTCAGTAGGAACACCAAGTACTCCGTTTCCTCCTTGGTTGAGGGTAGAGTTGTGTTAGATGGACTCCAGAGGCTTTGTGTAGGGTTCTTGGGTTGGGGTGTCTGGAAACAAGCTCAGAGCTGAAGATTTGTGTGCAGTTGTTTCTGGCCACTTGGATCAACAGTTGGAAGAGAAACGAAGTAGAATTGGGCCAATGAGGAGCGGAACTGTGTTGCTGTCCTTGCAGAGCTCGCCCAAGATCTCTGGAGACACTTGGAACTGGGAGGGCTCTCAGAGTTGCCTGGAGATGAGGCGGGCTAAGCTGTTGTACCCCCTAACTGGCCAATCATTTGCTGTACTCCCCTCCCCCAAGGAGGCCATGTTCCTGGGAAGGCAGCTTCCTTGGCCTGAGGACAACTCACACAGAGGAATGAAGCCCCGGGTCTTGCAGGGGTAGTGGTGGGAGCTGAGCAATGCAGCACCCCCATGGAGAGGCTGCCCTTCTAGTTCAAAGAGTTCATGGTTAGAGCTCCAGCCTCAGGACTGCCCTGTGACTAGGCATGACACCAGACAGCCCAAGAGCAGAGCAGGAAGATTCCAGGAGACCACAGTCTTGATGAGCGCACAACTCTCCTTCCGGCTTGCCCAGCCTTAGCTAGCAAAGGGAGTCAAGGGGAGGTGTGAAGACAACTTGCTCTGAAGAAGCAAGCAGGGTATGGCAATGAAAAAGTCAACCCTAGGGGAAAGGCGGGGCTTCTAAAAGGATTAGTTCCCAGGTTTAGCACTCAGTTCTTGGTGCCCTGAAGATAACAGAGCGGTCAGGGGCTGTGGTCGCCATGGTAATGGTATATTGGAATCTAAAGGAAGGAAAGCCCTCACCAGCCGGCCTGGCAGTCACACATTCACTGCACTTTCAGTGGGAGCTGGGGTTGCCTGCTGAAGGATGGGGAGGAGATACCTCAAGTGGTTTGTGTGAGCCCTCAGGCTCAGGCATATGGGTTTGCATAGATGACCCTTGATAAGGGCATCTGCGAAGTGCTTGGAATCATTCTCATGGAAAACTGGGACCATTTGTGGATGGGGTTGGGTGTGTGTGTGTGTTGGGGTGTCTATAGACACTGCCCTTCCAGTGGGTGGAGGGGCTGGGTCCCTCGAAGATGCCTGCTTCTTAGACATATTCTTTCAACAAAATCAGCAACTGCAAAATAGCAACCACTGCCAGGGGCCACTCCTCAAAAGTCATTCCCAAGAAGAGTTTCTACTTCCTATAGCCACTTTCCGAATAATGGTTGGTTCTTAACACACTCAGAATGACAGTGGGGGTGGGAGTTTCCTCAAGACAAACTGGACCTCACTTAGTGCTTCTCACTGAATAGTTGCCCCCTAGTTTGGATGTGTTGGTGAAAGTACAATGGAGGAATAAATGGGGTGCCTGGGAAGGAAGTGAGAAGGTCTGATGGGAGAGTAGAAGGATGCCGAGCACCTGCCTTCATCCTGGCATTGACTTGTGAGAGTGGAAGATGGGTGGAGGAGGCTAGATTGGGGTCCTGCCCTCTGGAAGCTCCTGGTCTCTGGGGCTAGGGGACAGCTTCAGGGACTTCCTTGATGCTGGTCAAAACTGTAGGTCTTCCAGACAACTGGGTCACAGGGCTGAGCTCAGGATTCAATCCTAGCCACCTTGGGAGCCATGAAAGTGGACTTTCCTGTGCTGTTGGTCCTTGAAAATTGCGTACAAAACTCGGAAGGTTTAGAAGTTCAAGTTTATTGTAAAGTTGACATAGATAGGTTCTGGTCCCTCCCCAATACACAGTCCTCTCCTTTTTACCAGTGTATAAGATAAACACTGGTAAACTGTCTGTCAGTTTATCTGTCTGTCTGTAAATCTGACTGTCTATCTGTCTCTCCCCACTTTGTCTGTTTGGTTTGGATCTTGGCTGTCTTCAGCCCATGATGGTCTGTCCCTACACTGTTGTGCTCATCTCCACTGTATGATGGCCTGATCATGTCCCGATGCCATTTTCAATCTACCATACCTTTACCTAGTCTGAAATCTTGTCACTGGGCCTCTTTAGCTTTGTTTGTTTGCTTTGGGGTCACCCTGGCTGTGCTTAGGGCTTACTCCTGCCTCTATATTCTAGGATCACTCTTGTTGGGCTCAGAGGACCATTTGGGGTGCTGGGGATCAAACCTGGGTAGGTCACATGTAAGGCAAGCACCTTACCTGCTCTACAATCGCTCCACTGGGCCTCTTTAGGACTATACCCCAGAAATTCTCTATTGTTCCTCCTTTTCTTAATCTCTGGCCACAGCCACATGTGTGGGGGTGATACTCCTGTGCTCCGTACCTTGTCACTGTCTCCTTCTGTGTCTGTCCAGGTGTTTGAGTCCTCCATGATTCTGCTGTGTGTCTGGGTGTTCAAGCCCTGCCTGATTCTACAGCCTGTCTGGGTGTGGGTGAGTATGCAAAGAGGGAGCAAGCCAGTCTGGTTGGGGGCTTCTTTTTATCTGCTATCATCTCCCGCCCCCAGCCATCCCATTATCTATTTTGGTTGGATACCTTTTCAATGCATGAGATTTAAACTGACCAACTGAATTAACTGATTCACCCGAAGCTCTGTCCTTCCAGTCCCACTGTATCATCAATCCCTTGAGCACCTGTGGGAGCTACCCATGAGTGTAGGAGTAGCCCCTCAGCACCACTGGGCCCCCAAATCAAAGCCATGCAAAATTCTTGCTGAAGGCTGGGAATTACCTATGCCCCCTTTCCAGGTGGACCAGAGATCAGCTGTCCCTGTAAGGACCCCCATCTGAGCCTGTCCCAGAGTTTCAGACACCACAAGTTACTGTACCCATGTCTCAGGTTGGCTGCCTTGAGAAGCAGAGTCCAGCACAAGGACTGAGCACAGACAGGTCCTGCATGTGACTGATCCTGCCTAACCCCGTTCTGGCCTGGGGAAGCTAGTCAAGGAAGAGGAAGAAGCAATAAAGTGGGTTGCACTGCACATAACTGGGCTTTGGCTGCCCACTGGGGACATCAGTTCTCCCCAGGCCTGCGTGTTCTGGGCTGAGGGCTACTTGTGAGGGACTCATCTTCTTGCACTTGCAGTCGGCCTCCTTCATCAAAGCAAGCCTGGCCAGGTGGGTGGTTTGTGGTTGTGGGTGTGTCCCAGAATGATTGATGGTGACAGGTGAGGGTGGGGCACCATCAATGGTATCTGTTTCACCTGGAAAACACCTTCCACATGGGACATGCTAGCTGTAGTTTAGCAGGTCCCTAGGTGACTAACTTCAGGCCTTAGCCCTGCGCTGCATAGGAGCCAGAGAAGTGGGGCTTCTGAGTCGTTGGCTGCATGGCCAGTGTCAGCCATTGATCACCCAATGGGAAAGGAGGGATGTAACACAACAAAAGACATCTGCAGGGGGTGCTCAGCTCTGAACACCACCCCCCTTTTATGCTTCTGATCTCATCTCAGGCCAGGAGCCCATCCTGGTCCCTGACACTTCACTCTGTTGCAGACGCTTTCTCCTGAAGCGTGCTCGGTCTCTCCACCTCAAAGCCTCATGAAATATGGGGTTGTGGGGGGGGGGGCGAGGGAATCTCTAGCCGGTGGCCTCCCTGTTCTGAATTTAGACATTTGCCTCCTAGATTGGAATCAGTTGCCCTCCCCAACCCTGCCATTCTCTGCTTGGTGGAGTAAGGATAGGAACTCGGCATCATCCTAAGTTTCTGCCTTCCCTACTCCATTCTGCTAGGATGTTCACTTCCTTTATGATCCCTGGATCTTTAATTGCACCCAACAGCTGCCAGAGGTCTTCCATAAAACAGGGTGGAGAGAAACATCACGCTGAGACCAGGGCTTTCTGGGATGGAGGCTGGGATATTATTTCAGTGCTCAGCATCCCTTTAGGTGACACATCTCCTTTTGTATCTAGGCTGATGTACAAAGAACCCTTTTGACTTGGAGTGTTCTGGGTCTTTGAAAATCAGAAATGGGCTCCAACTCAAATGAATTGGAAGGAGAAGAGCTTGAACTTCCCAGAAGTGACCCATCTGGAGAAGGGTTTGTGACAAGGAGCACCATTCAGGGTAGAAAAAAGAGCGCCAGTCTCTGCCAAGGTGAACGGGGAATTTCTTCTATTCCACTATTGGTGGCATTGGGGTGTTGTCCCTCTGGTCAGTGTGTACTTTTTTCCGGACCACCTTAAATTTTAAATTTTTATTTACTTTTGTTTTGGGGCTGTAAAAAATACAAACATGCGCGAGGAAGGATGTGATGATGGGTTCGCAGGCTCTCGGGGCGGTGCTCTCTCTCTCTCTCTCTCTCTCGCTGCTCATGTTCGGTGCTCTTGAGCCACTGTGTATGGACCGGATTGGGATGGCTTCTCCTTGTGCTCTGTTTCTGTGTGTGCTGTTGTGCTCTCTTCTGTCTGTCTATCTCTGACTCTGTCTCTGTAGTCTCTCCTCTGGTCTCTTCTGATCTCTCTCTCCAGAGCCCGTCTGCTTCTCTCCGAAGCCCCACTCGCTCTCAATTCTGACTCTGACTCTGACTCTGATTCTCACTCCTTTGCTCATACAGTCTTAGTTTATACGACAATCACATAGGGTGATGACACAAAGGTGGGTTGAACATTAACAAATCAACAAAGAGGTGTAAGACCACTCCTCCAGGAGATTAACTCAAGGACCAAATCTCATCTAAGGAGATTACTCCAGATTACTGGTAGATCCGCTTAAGGGAGGGATTCCATCCAGGGTGTGTTGCTTTCTTCTTTCCTCAGCTAGTAATCCACTTAATTAGTTGTAGTAAATCTACTTCTAATATTTCTAGCAATGTCATTCTGTATGAGCACAGTAAGAGATATATCAAACTTAAAGTTTGGTTCTTCCTAAGGACATCTCACTATAGATTCCAGACCACAGTCCTCAGGCCAGGTTAGTCTTCCTAACCCCAGCAGGGTCCTAGGCTCGTCGTTACTTTTGGATCATGACAGCATTTGTCTATGACCATGCTCTCAACTTATAGTTGAGTACTGTGAGGCTTTGGCCTGGCCTATTTTGATGCCAGGGTAGCTCACAGCTTGCCCTGGGTCCATTCCATCCCTGTCAGGACGTTGCTTTTGGGGTGCTAGGAACTAAGGGCAATTGAGTCGAGAAAGCACATGCCCAAGAGTAAATATTACTGGAGTCAATCAGCTCCCAAGTTACAAAGTATAATATTAACTGTCTTCCTGTGTCCATACAGAGAGAACATTGCTTTAAGGTAAACTGAGTTCCCTGCAGCGAGGCTAAAAGGACAAACCCAGTGTTATCCTACAGGGGCCACACCCAGTTGTGCTCAGGGTTTACACCTTACTTTGCACTCTGGGATCACTCTTGAAGGTACACAGGGAACCATATTCGGTACCTGGGATTGAGTCAGGGTTTGCTGCCTGCAAGGCAAGTGAACTAACTTCTGTATTGTCTCCCCAGCCCTGTGCTGACTACCTTAGATTTCACTTTATTGATTTGGGAGGGGCATACCCAGCAGTGCTCAGGGGTTACTTTGGCCAGTGCTCAGGGAACAAGGCAGTGCCAGGGATTGAACTTGGGCCTCCTGCATGCAAAGCATGCGTTATTACCCACTGAGCTCTCCAGTCCTGCTTTGCTCTTGTTTTTCTATTTCTTTTTCAAATTTGCATCATAAATCTTAATCCTCATGCTGGAGACAGATTACTTTCCATCCCCAAAATGAATCACCTCCTGCCCTGAAGAGATTTAGGGAGCTTCCCTTCTCCAGGGAAAGAAAGAGAAGGGCACCAGCTGGGGCCAGGGCAGGCACTGCAGTGCCCCCCCAGCCCAAGTCTATGGATCTATTCTCCCCTTCTCAAGAGAGGATGGTTACCCCCCCCACACACACACATTATTATTTCTTTCATCTATTCATTCCCTAAAAAATTCTAGCGGAACATGAGGGTAGAGGATGGGGGAGGAGGGATCATCACTATTTCTGCTTGCAGGGCCTCCTTCTTTCTACATTTTGTAGCAACTGTGTGTCAACCTCATCTGCTGGCAACTGTGTATAGAGACTGAAGATAATTGTGGCTTAAACAAAAGGAAATATTTCTTTCCAATTAAAGTCTGGGGGAAGGTTACTCTTTTCCACAAAATTATTGTCCTGCCAACCCTAGATGTAACCTTCATCTTCACTATTCAAAATGGCAGCCAGTTGCCCCCACACCCCAAAGTCGCCGCCTCCCCTCTGGCTGACTCCTTTACCTGGAATTGAGTTCACCACATAATTAATCTGCAAAAAATTTAGGTATGCAGGTCTTTCTGACTGCAACCACCGGGCTTTCTTGAAGTCAGGATGGGCTATCTCACCCCACTTCCCTGTACTTCCCAGAGTCCCAGCAGTCATGCCCATGAACCACCACTGGAGCCATGTATGCTCAGCTGCATAATAAACCTGCCAGAAAGTTAGACTACTGGCTCAAGAAGTAAATAAAACCTCTGAACAAGAACTGAATGTTGAAGATAGGTAGAGGGACAAACATGATAACCTTTCAGGACCTATATTGCAAACCATGGTGTCCAAGAAGAGAGAGAGACAGAGACAGAGAGACAGGGAGACAGAGACACAGACACAGACACAGAGAGAGAGAGAGGAGAAAGTGAGAAAGAAAGAGAAAGAGAAGTATCTACCATTGGTGATGGGAAATGTACACTGGTGAAGGATGGGTGTGGAACATTGTATTACTGAAACCCAATCATGAACAACTTTGTAACTGTGCTTCTAATAGTGATTTAATAATTTTTTTTTAAAAAAATGGCAGCCTGAGCTCCAACCTTCATTTTTGCCAATAGCAGAATTTCACATAATAGCAGAATTGGAAGAATGGGGGAAGAATAAAAGGGGGAAGTAAAAGTATGTAATACTTAATAGCAGAATTGGAAGAATGGGGGAAGAATAAAAGGGGGAAGTAAAAGTATGTGCAGTTTCTTAAGGATACTTTTCAAAAATTACACTCAAGGGGCTGGAGTGATAGCACAGTGGGTAGGGCGTTTGCCTTGCACACGGCCGACTCGGGTTCAAATCCCAGCATCCCATATGGTCCCCTGAGCACCGCCAGGAGTAATTCCTGAGTGCAGAACCAGGAGTAACCCCTGTGCATCGCCAGGTGTGACCCAAAAACCAAAAAAATAAAAAATAAATAAAAACAAAAATTACACTCAATACTTTTGCTTCACTATAGAACTTAGTCACATGGCCATGTGTAATTGCAAGGAAGGCTGGGAAATACAATCTTGATTCAGATAACCATGTGTACAAGTGAAAATAATATAGGAGATGCATGGCTTTGGAAATAAAGTAAAACATAGCGAGGGAGCATTCATTTCTGTTTTAGTGACTTTACATCCAGAAGAGAAATCAGCTTTTACATCTAGTTTTTCTGACTCCAGATCTTGCCTTTGACATGTCCTCTATGACTTGTGATATCTTTTACATGTAGTTTGATTCACAGAGCCACTGAATTCCTCATTGGGAAGGACTCTGGGGTTTCTTCTGTTTTCCCCTCGTTGATGCTTGAATTAATTCTAGACAGGCATTTTACCATTGAGATATCCCTTGGCTCTTGAGTTAATTCTAAAACCTGCTAAATTAATTGCCAACCCCTCTCTCAAACATCTCATAGGTCAGCCCATTTGGAAGTTAACTCTGATTATTAACAAAGATCTTTCTTCCTTTTTTTTTGACGGGGGTTGAGGGGAGACACATGGCAGTGCTCAGGGCTTATTCCTGGCTCTGTGCTCAGGGATTACTCCTAGTAGGCTCAGGGGACTAGATGGGGTGCTGGAGTTTGATATCAAGCGCTATACCTGCATTTCTTCAGTCCCTAAGAAAGATATTTCTGTGATTAAAAACTCAAACCAGGTTGTGTATTCAATAAAGTGTGTGTGCTCTCTCACCACAGGTGTTTGATGGCCATGAACCGTTTCCCCATCCCGGCCTGAAGCCACTGCCAACAGACACATGAAGGAGGGAACAGGGCTGCCAGCCTGGTTGGTTATCAGTCGCCATTTATTCCAATCTTGGTCCCGTCGCTTATCCCATTCTCCCCATGCACCTGTTCCAGTCTCACTGAGCGCCCCATCCCAGTCTCACACTGCCCCTCATTCCTGTCTCCCCCTGTCCCTCATGCTACTCTCCCCATGCCAGTCTTGAAACCTTATTCTAGAACCCAACCCCCAAAGGTTAGGTGAGCACTACACCTAGGTCAGATTGCACAATCAACATATGTAGAGCCCTTCCTTTCTTTCCCAGGAAGCTCTTCTAAGACAAAAATCTCCTGCTAGGAGATCCCTTCAAGGGTAGAATTTCATTTAAGGACATACTTCTCCTTTTCTTAGTTCATAAACAGTCATATTAGATTTACTTATTTTTAAAAAATTTTTTTAATTGAATCACCATGTGAAAAGTTACAAAAATTTCAGGCTTAAGTCTTATTGATACAATGCTCAAACACCCATCCCTTCACCGTGCCCATGTTCCACCACCAAGAACCCCAGTATACTTCCCCACTGCCGCCTGTGTAGCAGATAATTTTCACTTTACTTTCTCTTTACTTTGATTACATTCAATATTTCAACATAAAATTCACTATTATTATTTGGAATTCCCCCCCCAAAATGGAACCTGCTGAAAAGGCAGCATTTGATAATTTATTTTTCCTTGCTGAGAATGAAGAGATATGAGGTCTCGCGGCCGTGATTGTGGCTGCACGGTTTTGGATTTCTGAATTTTAGTAGCTAAGTCCAGGGAAATTTCTGCCAAAAATTGCATCATTGCAAGCTCGAACCTCTGTCTAGTGGGCCTTATAAGATGGCGATCGCTACACCGCGCCGCCCCCCACGCCTCCGGAAAGGAAAAGCCGAGAGAGAGAGAGAAACCTTTCCCCTCCCCGGGTGGCATGGGGCTGTGGCTTAGTTCACAGTCTGGAGGCATTTCTGCAAGAAGCTGCTGGTGCCCAGAGTAGTTAGATGACCTCTGGGATCATGGGTGTTCAGCAACAGAGGGGCCGCACATATGTGGCCTCTTGGATCACATCTGGGCGGAGAGTGGCGAGATTTACTTATTTTGTAATAATCTTTCTAGTCATTTTGTATGGACACAGTAAGAGACATATTAATCTTATAGGGTGGCTCTCCTGGTGACATCTCAATAATAGATCCCAGACCATAGTTCTCAGGTCAGATTAGATTAGTCCTTCCTAACCCTAGCAGGGTCCTTGTCCAGTCACTTTTCTTTGGGACATGACAGAATTTGTCTACAACCGTGCTCTTAAATATAAGTTTTGTGGCACTTTGTCTGTCCTGTTTAGATGCCAGGGTAGCTTGCAGCTTGCCCTGGGTCTATCCAGTCCCTTCATCAGGACCCTGCTTTTCTGATGCTAGGAACTAAGGGCAACTGAGGCTTAAGTGGAGTAAATATGACATATGCTTAGGAATAAATATTATACAGAGTCAATTAATTCCCAAGTTACAGAAGCATAGCATTAACTGTCTTCTTGTGTCTATACAAAATGGACATTGCTCTAAAGTAAACTATGCAAAGGACATAAGAGAAAGAGAAAAGCAATATTTCACTTACAAATACAAAATTCAGAGTCCTTAGAAGGATCTGGCCTTACAAGCCACAGGTTCTGGCTAGGGGAAATCAGTGATTATCAGAGAAAGCAGAGCACAGAGAAGTTAAAAATGAATACTGAGGAAATGGGAGTGCTTTGGGAGCATTGTGATGGGTATAACCCAATAAACCTAAGCTCCTTGTGGCAGAGGAGAAAGGACAAATCAATGTTATCTTACACCAGTTCCCTAGTCTCTGTTAGTCCTCATACTGTCCATTAGTGCTTCTCAGGACAGAAGGCATCTGCTCTTCCTTTCCTTTTTCTGAAGAGAAGCCCTTCAGATGTTTGAAAAAGACCATGCTGACCACCCTCCCACCCCAGTTCTCTTTCGTGTTGGTATTCTGGTGCTGAAGTTCTTCAAGTTTTGGTCTTCTTCTCCTGCATATCATACTCTTCCAGTATGATTTTCACACTAGGAAACCTTTACTGGGAGGGGGATCTCCCTGAAGACTAGAGCACAGAGTGTTCAACACTTAATTCTTCAGCAATAGGACTTTCATGGAGAAAATGTGATTACTTGAGGTTTCTACTTAAAATCAAAGGGCCAGAATAGAGGTTACCAATTCTCTGATGTCTAAGATATTTGTTGGGACTTCTTTAGTCTCTGGGTCTCTAAGTGTTACAGGCCCCATGTTTATGTGTCTTATCCATCCCAATCATATGTTAAAACCCTAATCTTTAATGTGATGGTGTTAGAAGGTAGGACTGTTGGAAAGTAGTCATGAGGATGGAATCCCCATGATAGGAGTATTGTCCTTAGAAGATATATGAGCTCTCTATTCTCTCTTTCTCTTTCTCTCACTCTCTTTCAGCAGAAAATGGCACCTCATCAGAATCCAATCATGTGGATACCCTGATCTCAGACCTCTAGTCTCAACAACGATGATAAAGAAATGTCTGTTGTTTAACATCTAGCCAATGGTATTTGATTATAGCATCCTGAAATAAGAGAGAGTAACAGTTGACTTCATATCAGAAACCATGGAAGTCAGAAGACATATTTTAAATGCTAAAAGGAAAATGGCCCCTATCAACCAAGAATTCTATACCCAGAAAATCTTTCCTTGTGAAAAGAGCCCAAGCACAAAGATGACATCAGGATATATAAGTTAGCATATGCAGATATCAGAAAACCCAACTAACAGTGGCTCACACAGCAATAAGAAATTCAATAAGAAATTCTGTGTAATGCCTCAATCATGTTAACAAGGAGCCTATCTCCTATTTTCTTGATCTTTCGTCTTTGGCATAGGGCTTTTATCCTCATGGTTGCAAGATGACTTCTGCAGAGGTTGCAACTGTGTTTCAGACAGGAGAGAGGAAC
Source organism: Sorex araneus (assembly GCF_027595985.1). Taxonomy (NCBI): domain Eukaryota; kingdom Metazoa; phylum Chordata; class Mammalia; order Eulipotyphla; family Soricidae; genus Sorex; species Sorex araneus. Next base: position 41,846,238 of record NC_073313.1, read on the forward strand.
CATTAAAAGACAGACTTTTTTGAAATGGAAATACATTGTTTCCCCTAAAAGTACCAATTTATGAGCTGCGTTTCTTTGTCAGAAGCTGAACATATGGCATCTGTCCATCTGTGGGGGGTTCTCGTGAAAGGAGCATTTTAGTTTTCCAGTTGTTGTGATATAAGATAATAGGGGGAAAAAGGACTGGGAATGATTTTGGGGTAGCCATTTCAGTGTGTGCCATAATGTGCTCCCACAAAATAAAAGAAAATTGGGATCAACAGCTTTTCAACTTATTTTGAGCTGGTGTTGTATAGGAATAAACTGGTGAGAGGCTGCATAAATTAATGGGAAAAAACTTCAAGGATTTTGTGATCATAAAGTTGGGAGTTTGAATCCTTAGCTTTACCGTAATAAGCTGTGTAGTAACCTCTGTCACCTGAGCCAGCTTGCGTACTTCTTAAGAGTACTGTGAGGGTCAGAATTACATGTTAAGTTTGTTCAACACAGATGAGCAGATACTCATCAAAATGGCAGCTGAGTGCCTGTGATGTCTGGTTCATTTTGGCTTTCCCTGGAGAGCCAGAGTCCTGCTTAACTTTCAACCAGGATCAGGAGCTGCTTCCTCTCTTCCTCTTCCCCCAGCACAGTCACTAATGATGACCAGTAATGAGCCAGATTTTATGGGGGCCCCTACGGTAGCAAAATAATTGGTCCTGATGTAGATAACCTGGACCACCCAGGTGGGTAGCTCAGCATGGATAAAGGCCACCCCAGTGGATATGAAGCACTTACTAAAGAGTAGAATAGAAAGGCTGGCAATGCTTTCATCAGATCTGGCCTGGAAGGTGCTAAAATCATGCAGATGAAATGCGGCTCTGAGCCTGAGGGGCTACTACTAAGGTTGTAGTACTTGAAGCCTACCCTGAGCCATGATACACCCCCCTAAGGGAAGGCTGGAATGTTCTCTCATGGGAGAGAGCCCCATGTGTAATGCTTTGAAGTTTCTTAAAATAGATCCGGAAGGGTTCTTATTGCCAGCACGGAGAAGCTTCGGGCTTTCCCTTCTGCTGCTGAAGGCGCTAGTTCTCCTACCATGGTTCTAGCTCCCCTTGCCAGGACTACTTAGCATTAATGGCTGACCCGAACACTTAGGACCTTACCTGATGACTCAGAGCTAAACATGGTTTGGAAGTGCTAATTGAGAAACTTGGTCAGGACAAGCTGGGACTCTTATCTACCTTCTGAGACTAGGATTTGAGCCCCATTAGGGGCTGAACTGTGTCCCTCATATAACGAAGTCCTACACCCCACGGCTCCCGTTACTGCAGAGTATGACTGGATTTGCAGATAGGATCTTAACAGGTAAATCAAAATGAAGTCATATTAAAGGGCTTGGATTCAATCTGACTGGAGCCCTCCTAAGGAAAGGAGAAAGGGGCATATAGACATACGAAGGAAGACCACAGGAAGGCAAAGGAGAAGGCAACCATCTACATACAGGTCAAGAAGAGAGGCCTCAGTGATGAGATACGCGGGGCCACACGGGATGGGGATGGAGCTGGCCCTTTCCTCCCCCGCCCCAATGAGACCCCGAGTCACCGCCTACCGCCCAATGGCCTCTGTGGCTCCTGATCAAGCTGCTTAACGGTCATGATCCCAGAGACTCAGAAACAAATCTTGGAACCCAGCGGCTTTGGGCAGAAATCCCTCCTGATTTAATTATTAAAATTTCAGATAGGCGATTATGTATCAGCAATAGAAAACAAACTGTCTAATGTTGCATTTTTGGCAGATCTGAGTCTTGGGGTAAAATCCCAAATAATAATAGTGGGTCTGGTGTCGAAATATTGAATGTAATTAAAGTAGAGAGAATGTAATCAAAGTGGAAATCATCTGCCACACAGGTAGGGGGAGGGTTTGGGATGGGGGGTATACTGGGGTTTATGGTGGTGGAAAATGTGCACTGGTGAAGGGATGGGTGTTTCATCATTGTATGACTGAGACTTAAACCTGAAAGCTTTGTAACTCCTTTCACAATGATTCAATAAATAAATTTATTAAAAAAAAGAAGAGAGGCCTCAGGAGAAATCAAATCAACCCTGCTGACATCTCCAGCTCCAATTTCTGGACATTGTTATATAGACACCCAGTCTGTGGGTCTTTGTTTTGGCAGCAAACCTGACTAAGATAAGTGCTTACCACTCTTTTATGGGCTTTCATCTTAAAAAAAAAAGGACAAAGACAAAAATGCAAATCAGGGGCTGGGGAAATAGTTCAAAGGGCTGGAGCACATGCATTGCATGTGAGGGCTTCATGTCTCTAACACCGCATGGTTCTATAAGTACTGCCAGGAGTGGCCCCCTCCCCAAGCACCATGCTTAGAGTAGCGCCTGAGCGCTGGCCTCAAATCAAAAGGACATCAATTTGAATTGATTGGCATTTATCATTCATATTCACACACCTATAAACTGTTACAGTGTGTGTGGCTATTTTTATTATCAGAAACCATTAAAGATGGGATCCAATTAATGTTAATAGTATTGTGGTCAGAAGAGTAAGCATTTTCTTAAATTTATTTTATTCTTTAATTAGTGAATCACCATGAGGGTACAGATACAGATTCACACATTTTCGAGCATGTTTTTCCCTCATACAATGTTCACAAACACATACCTCCACCAGTGCCCATTCTCCACCACCAATAAGCCCAGTATCCCTCCCACCCCCCAATCCCATCTACCCCCAACGCCATCTCCCCCCCACCCCACCCTGCCTCTGTGGCAGGGCATTCCCTTTTGTTCTCTCTCTCCAATTGGGTGTTGGGTTTGCAATAGGGGTATTGAGTGGCCATTGTGTTCAGTCTCTAGTCTACTTTCAGCACGAATCTCCCTTCCCAGGCGGGATCTCCAACCACATTTTACTTGGTGTTCCCTTTGAAGAGTAAGCATTTTGGGGAATTTTCCTTAACAAAAGGAGTTCAACATTTCAACCACATAACCTAGTTAGAAAGCTAGTGTTCAAATGAAAAGAGAAATAACAAATACAAAATTTATTTATTTATTAGTTTGGGTGCTATACCCAGCAGTTCTCAGGGCTTATTCCTGGCTCTGCACTCAGGGATCACTCTGGCAGGGCTCAGGGAACCATATGGGATTCTGGGGACTGAACTCAGGTAGGTTGCATGCAAGGCAAGCAACAAACTGATGATACTATGTCTCCTGCCCCACAATTATAAAATTTAAAGATATTACAATTAAAGACCAACTGGAGCTATAGCACAGCGGGTAGGGCAGCTGACCTGGGTTCGATTCCTCCATCCCTCTGGGAGAGCCCGGCAAGCTACCGAGAGTATCTCGCCCACATGGCAGAGTTTGGCAAGCTACCCGTGGTGTATTCGATATGCCAAAAACAGTAACATGTCTCACAATGGAGACGTTACTGGTGCCTGGTGCCCGCTTGAGCAAATCCATGAGCAATGGGTGACAGTGACAATTAAAGAAAATAGAAGACATCAAACATGCCAAAATTCATTTAAAATATAATATTTGTATTAATTGTTTAAAACATGCAGTTTTTTTGTTTGTTTGTTTGTTTTGGTTTTTGGGTCACACCTGGCAATGCACAGGGGTTACTCCTGGCTCATGCACTCAAAAATTACTGCTAGCAGTGCTCGGGGGACCATATGGGATGCTGGGAATCGAACCTGGGTCAGCCGTGTGCAAGGCAAAGGCCCTACCCACTGTGCTATTGCTCCAGCCCCTAAAACATGCAGTTTTTACTTTTGGGGGCTGCACAGCTCTGATAGCATTTTCACATGACAACAATTTTTTATTTATTTATTGTTTTTGGTCACACTGGGTCATCATTCTTGGGGGCTTCTCTGATCTCAGTGCTTGGGGTTGGCTCCCAGTGGTACTCAGGGGATCATGCAGTGGTAGGAATTGAACCCAGTGCTTCTGCACGCAAAAGTTTGGTCTCAGCCCTTTGAACCATCTCTCTGGCTTCCACATGATATCAAGTTTTTCATATTTTCTATAGAATAGTAATATCAATCAATCTTTCCTATAGTATGCCTGTTCTCCTGTTAATAAAATTATTGATGATGTTGTAAAATTTCTTTCGGGTTTACAAACTGTCACTGCTAAATTTTTTTAGTAAATTAACATTTATTTATGTATATATTTTGGTTTAATTCCATCATCTTTTTAAAAAATTTAAATTTTTTGTTATTGAATCACTGTGAGATAGTTACAGGCGTTCATATTTGAGTTTCAATCATACAATGATCAAACACTCATCCCTCCACTAGTGCACATTCTCCACCACCAGTGTCCCCATATACCTCCCCTTTCAGCCCTCTCCCTGCCTCCATAGCAGATGATTTCCCCCATACTCTCTCTCTCTACTTTTGGGCATTATGTTCTGCAATACAGATATGAGATGTTATCATGTTTGGTCCTTTATCTACTTTCTGTACACATCTCCCATCCCGAATGACTCCTTCAACCATCACTGATTTAGTGATCCCTTCTTTATTCCAGCTACCTTCTCCCCCAGCTCATGAGGCAGGCTTCCAACTATGGGGAAATATTCCTAGCCCTTGTGTCTACTGTCCTTGTGTGTCTGTCTTATATTGTGTTATTTTATAATCCACAAATGAGTGCAGTCCTCCTATGCCTGTCCCTCTCTTTCTGACTCATTTCACTTAACATGATACTCTCCATGTGCATCCACTTATAAGTAAATGTCATTACTTCATCTCTCCTAACAGCTGCATAGTATTCTATTGTGTAGATGTACCAAAGTTTCTTTAACCAGTTGTCTGTTCTCAGGCAGTCTGGTTGTTTCTAGATTCTGGCTATTGTGAACAGTGCTGTAATAAACATATAGGTGCAGATGTTTGCACCCTCAGGATATATTCCCAGAAGTGGTATTGCGGGGTTATATGGAAGCTAAATTTCTAATTTTTGAAGACTGTCCATATTGTTTTCCAGAAAGGCTGGACACTGGCATTTTTTTTCATTATGATATAACCACAGCACAATATTTTGGAGGCATCTATAAATCTCCTTTTAGTTTGTTTTGGGTTATTACCAAGATCCAGTAATACCTCATTTAATGACATTTTGGTTAATGACACATTAACCAAAATACAGGCCACATACGGGGAGGTGGTTCCAATAGACTACATAGTATAATGTAGGTGCGTCGTAGCTGTATTATTTAGGTTTATGGAATGAATCTCCATCACGTTTGCACAATGATACAATCACCTGATGGCGTGTTTTCCAGGATGTATCACCACTAAACAACACATGACTGACTATACTCTCCTTTCCTCTTTGAATTTTGGTGTGATCAGTCATCCCTCTCCCATCTTTTCCTTCCCTTTATTGCTGCCATGACATGATGTCCAGGGCTTACACACTTGATTTCAATATACCACGCCCTATACTTAACTTGTTACTAGGGACATTGAAGTCACTTCCACACAAACTTGATACTAAGTAAACATGACATGACAGTGAAGGAATGGCTTTTGGAAACACTCCTACTGCCTTTTGGGCAGACTTGCTTAGTTGTAACTTGAGAGCACACACTGATATTTCTGTATGTTTTCATAAAATAAATGTGTATGTCCTGTGCATCCATTACTAGAGAACAAATTACACCTAGAGAACAAAGTGCCACACTTGCTGCGGCACTTGTGATCAGAACTGCCAGTGCTGGGGATCACACTGGAAGTTGAGCTCAACCTGAGTTGTACAAGTGCTCTTCCTTTCCCTGGACCCAGATCAGTAATTCTTTAAAAGCAAACAAAAACACCCCAACGTTAATGTCAAATTAAGTGTATGTGTTGATCTTCATAGTTGCATAAGAAAATAAGATTACTTGCACTACATACATTGACATGTTGAGAGATTTGAGAGGTTGGCTTCTGCGTGTGTTTTTTGGGGGGTCATTTTGCTGCCTCTATAGCAATTTCGTGTGTTCTTTTTTTTTCTGTTTCCCCTCAGACTGCATAGGTCAAGATGTGTCAGATTCTCTCTGATGTGATCTGAAACATGCCTGAAAGTTACCGCTCTTCCAACAGACATACTTGCCTTTGAAGGACTGCTACCATTTTGTACCCAACCAACACACACATTCTGACAAATCCTATTTGGTGTAGGTCCCACTGGAAAAGAAATAAAACTATATGGTGCGTTATTAATTGCATATACTGCATTATTGAGCATATTCCTGACAGAAGCAAATTTCCATTTTGACTAGGCATCCATGAGAATGGGATTCATCATTTACAATTTTCCACATCTGATGATGAGAGGATTTTCCGCAGACTAGCTTCTGGCACCATACATTTTAAGCTCTATTTCTCTCTACTCCCTATGTACTTGACGGGGGGGTGGGGGGGTGGGAAGCTGGGAGCCCTAGGACACTGTGACAGATTGTATTTTCCAAAATGGTCACAACAAAATCTTTCATCTCACCCGCTCTTCTTGTAAGGGGATATTGCCATTTCTCTCATGACGTGTGGGGTGAGAGATTAACATTCCTCTTAAGAAGGTGTGGGGTTTGTTCTTCCCCACGATTCCTCATGGGTCTGTGATTATGGAAAAAGTAACTTAATGTGATGTGAAAGTTAGGTCATAGAACGCAAAGCAACTTCTGCCTAGCTCTCTGGAAACTCCTCCTTGTAGCCCATAGCTGCCCTATATCCCCCTAGTTGCCATTTTGTGTTGCAGTCCTGAACACAGAGAGAGGCCACAGCCAGCCAGCTGAGGTCTCAGGCACTAGCCAGCTTCAGTCAGTTGCCAAATACATGAGTTAGGAGTCTCCAGATGAGTCCGGCCCCTGTGTTAGGTCCACCAAAGCTGACACCACAGGAAACAGGAATAAACTGTCCCCGCTGACACTGGTCCAGTGCAGAGTTGTGAGTAAAATGAATGATTACTGTTGTTTTAAGCTCCCTGAGTTCGGGGGGTGATTTGTTCTCTAGTAATGGATGCACAGGACACACACATTTATTTTATGAAAACATACAAAAACAATGGTGTGTGCTTTCAAGTCACAACAAGCAAGTCCGCCCAAAAAGCCATAGGAGTGTTCCCAAAGGCCATTCCTTCACTGTCATGTAATGCTTACTTAGTATCAAGTTTTTGTGGAAATGACTGCAATGTCCCTAGTAACAAGCTAAGTGTAGGACCTGAGAAATCATGCAGTGGATAAGGCATTTGCCTTGCACATGACAGACCCTTGCTATCACATATGACTCCTGAGCACTGCCAGAAGTGACCCCTGAGCAGAGTTAGGAGGAAGACTTTAGCACTACCAGGAATTGCCCACAACCCTCAGCCTCCAAAGCACATCAAGGTATATCTTCACTTCAACTTCCCCTTAACCAGATTCCAAATATACTTAGTTACTCAGATACCACCTGATCAAGTGGGTGGTGCAATGGAGAGGAATTTATGTGGCCACTGGAAAAAGATAGTGGCCTGTATAAAAGAAGTGTCTTACTTCTCCTGAGCTAAGCTTGAAAAGGTCTGGTATAAATGAGGGGCTCTGGAACTTACGCTTTATTAAGTTTGCAATAAATCTACTTCTGTAGTCAATATTTATGGAACACTCATAAAGACAAGGTCCTGGGCTAAGCTTTTTACATGAATGATCCTGTGACCTTCAGTGATGGCCTTAAAGGTAGGTACTGAACTTATCATCTTAAAGATGAGAAGCCCAATATGAGTCAAATATGTTTAGCATATACTTATTAAGATCTTGATTTTATAACCAAGTTCTGTCTATTTTCTTATACCAAGAATCTGCACGTCAATTGTGGGTGTTAGACTTATAAGAAGTCTCCAGTCACATAATCATGTCCCTTTTATGGAAATGAACACTGAGATAGGGCATTCACCTGGGACTGCAGGGAATTTCAAGAAGTATAAGATGCATTCTCTGTCATCAAGAGGCTGTGTTTCTTGAAAACACCAGGATAGAATTTTAAGATGGAGAAAGAGAAAGGCACCAGGATTGCAAATGTTAAGTTCTGAAGCAAAGTGGATCATGGGAGGAGGCCTTCAAGTGAGGCTAAAAAGTGTTACCCATCTCACATGAAATGTGAAAATCAATTTGACATGCCATGAACCAAGGATGGATTTCCCCTTATGGTGGTCTAATATACCCTTTTTAGGAGAATCCATTGATTATTAACAAGTGTTTATTGAGAACTTTTCAGATAGAAGATCTTGAGCTAGATTCTAGTCTCATTTTTGAAGAGGCTCAATTCTCATTGAGAAGAAAGGTCAAATAATGTTAATACTAACAAGTGCTCAGGGTCTTTGAGAATCTCATACCCTGATAGTCACTTTTTCTTCTCTTTTGGAACAAACATAAGAGTCAATATGCTATTTGCCCAGCTTCACAGCAATTAAATGACAGGATAGGAACCGAAGCTTCCTGTTCACTTCCTTGCCACTTGGATCAATAGTACAGGACTCAAATCTAGAAAGGATCCAATGAGGTCTCCTGGGATGTTAAGGTGGAAAGGGTAGGAAAAAATCTTGTTGGAGGTCAGTTAGCTCTACAGAGAGGGTAGGACCTTAAATGCAGAGGATGGGTCCCTCTTATTCATGCAGGTAGATGCAGGGAGGACAGTAGGGGAGGACATGAACAAGACAGAGATTGACAGAGTATTGGGGGTATATATAGGAAGGGCTTGTCTGTCAGAGGCTATATAGAGACAAAGGGAGATTATTTATTTCTGCATATCTTATTTTGAAAAAACATAAAAGTATATATTATAGTAGCAAGGGAGATTGCACTAATATATAAGTACTAAGATGCTAATGTATATGCACCTTCTCTCTTAAAGTGCTAGCTTTGCATGTAACTTACTCTGGCTCTCTCCTTGGGAAAGAGATTTGGAAGAACACCTCTGGGAGTAATCTCTGAGCATAAACCCAAAAGTAGTCCTCAAGCACTTCCAGGTCTGAACCAAACTCCCCAATTATATATTATTTGATTTTCTATTTTTACTCCTAATATATAAAAACATAGTTGGTTTTTGATTATTCACCTTATTTTAATGATCTTGCTAAATTTCTTAGTGATAGTACTTTGTAGAGCTCTTTGAATTTTATGCAGTTATATAAGATGAGGAAACTGTTTTTCATCTTTCAAAGTTTTCATGTGTTTTCTTGCTTTATTGCACTGACTGGCATCTCTAATCTCTAATGAAAAAAAGTGATAAGACTGGACATCTTTGTCTTATTTTTGACTTTGAAGGGTAAGCAATTAGTCTTTCATGATGAAGTATGACATAAGCTGGAGATGCCCGTTCTCAAACTGGGAGCTTTCCACTCTTTTTTCAGTTTATAGAGATAATCATGAACCAATCAAATCTTTAGACACATAGCCAGATCTCTGGCCTATACTGGGGGAGATTAAAGAAGTCATGATCTATTGGTCACTCATTCTTTTGGGTCATAGAACATTGACATGGGTCACTGCTTTCAGGAGGTAGGAGAGACAGACAGGCTCTCCCAAAGTCTTCAACTAATAGGGAGAGTGAAGTGGTAATAGAAAAGGCAGAACAGAGGGACCAGAGAGACTCGTCCCAGGAAATGGGGGTTGAGGAGGCAGTGCCATGGTTTAGAAATGATTGAAGGGTCTTGGAAATAGGGGGAGGGTTAATTTCCTATGCAGTGTGACTAAATACCTTTCCCTGGGTCATACAATAGTTCATGGTGGAGCTGGGGTTTGAAACCAGGCTGTCTGCAGAGTCCACTACAACTCACTCTCTCTACTATAGAAACCTTTGCTACAGCGTTCTGTAAAAGGTGTATGGTGGTTTAGAGAGGAGACTGAAAGAGTAATGTAAATTCCTTGAGAACCATTAAAAGGAACGGGACTTTAGAACATGGAGGAAAAAATGACAGTGGGGAAGTTGGCAGGGGTGGTGGTTAGTCATTTTAGTGTGAATATAAAGCAAAGAATGTGGGTAGGGTTTCCTTTTCTTGATAAGGGGTGTGGAAGAAATATTGATATCACATCCAGAGAGTTTGTTTGGAATGAGGACAGAAGAGTCAACCAGTGCTGGGAAAGGACAGAATTGATAGGTGACTCTGCCCTGGTGGTGACAAATGTCTACTGATGTCACTCTGCAAGGGACAACTCCAGGTGCCCGCAGACTTCTGGCCTGAAAGAAACCCGAGATTGGCCTGGATCTAACAGAGTCCCTCTGCTGGTCTACTCAGGAATGTGCACACTGCAAGTGTGAGCAGGGTCTCAGTCTCCTGGGTGGGTTCAAGGTCAAAGGACACCAACATCAAACTTCCCGATGGGCCAGGTCTCTGCAGAGGGGAAGAGCAAAGTGTCGTCCCAGAGCTGGGCTTTAGCGAAGGGCCAGTAGCCCAGGTGTACATTTGATTATTCATTTTGTTACTTACATGCATTCATTTTGGGGGTGCAGGACCCACAGTTGTCGATGTTTGCTGCGGGTGCGTGTGTGTATACAAATCCAGGGCCTCCCAATGCAAGTGTTCTATGTGCTCTATATCTTGAGTCCTTGTGTTTTTTTTTGTTTTTTTGTTTTTTTTGTTTTGTTTTCGGTTTGGTTTGGGGGCCACACCTAGCAGTGCTCAGGGACCTGTGCTCTAGCTGTCTGTCTGAGCTACCTCCCAAGCCTGCATTTTATTTTGAAATTTTTCCTTGCGGACACCTATCAAAGGAAGATTTGCCACCGGTGGTTTTGCAAGGCGCTTGAAATCTTTCATTCCAAAAGGGGCCTTTCTTTTGTTCTAGAATTTCCTCTCCGTCCTGATGCCCTCTCCCTTCCCCTCATTGACATCTTTTAACTTAATAACAGGCAGTGGACACCCCAAAAACCCTCTCAGCAATGGCTCCGCTTGCTCCTCTCTGTCCAGGAATCTGAGATCAGAGAGCTGAAAATAGCACGTGTCCCTCCCTCACATTATATATGGAGATTGGCTCCAAACGGCAGCATTTCTGGCACTTAAATATTTATTATACTTCCTGCACCTCTTGTGAACAGGTTTACTTTTTTTTTTCTTATCAATTTGGGGAGAATTGATAGATAAAACTGAATTGACTTTTCCGAGTCAGAGATTTGCCTTTTCTCTCCTTTTATGCAGGTCTTCTTTTATCTCTCTGCTCTGTGCTTTTTTTAGCTGGTGGACTTCCTGGCAGTGCTTGGAGCTTCCCAGGCTCCTCTCCGTGATACTCAGAAGCGTAGCTTGTTGGTGTGGTGCTTTGGCTCAATGGTGCTGAGGGCCACCAGGCCCATATCTGGTGGTGCTGGGGCGGGGCGGGGGAGGGGAAGCCCATGTGGTGCCAGGGATCAAAAGTGGAGCCTAGTTGCATGCCAGGCTTCTGCTCCAGCCCTTTGAGTCATCTCCCCATCCCTCTCATTAGTACTTCAAATGCCTGTCATTTCTGTGCCGAGACCTTCCAAAGCCCATCAGATTTATTTCTAAATTGCCCATTATTTTTGATGCCATTGTGATAGCATTGTTTTTTTGTTTGTTTGTTTTTGGGCCACAACCAATGGTGCGCAGGGCTTACTCCTGGCTCTGTGCTCAGGAGCTTGGGGTGCTGGGGACTGAACTTGGTCGACCTAAACAAATGCCCTGCTCTCTATACTATCTCTCTGGTTCTCCTCCCCCCACTTTTTTAGCGAGCCTAAGTTTTCTCTTTTTACTTATTAGAGACTTTCTTTGGATAAGTATGTATGGAGGGAGGGGAGTTGAGTCACTACTGGCTCTTTAGTTAGGTCACTCACAGCACAGTGCTCAGGGGGCCATAAAGTACAGAGGATAAATCACAGGCCTCTCACATGCAATGCATGTGTATCAGCCCTTTGGACTATCTTTATGCCCTTGGGAGACTTTCTTTATTCTTTTCTTCTCTCTCTGTCTCTCTGTCTCTCTCTGTCTCTCTGTCTCTGTCTCTGTCTCTCTCTGTCTCTGTCTCTCTTAGCTACACCTGGCTGTACTTAGGGCCCACTCCTGGCTCTGTGCTCAGGGATAACTCCTGGCAGTGCTCGGGGAACCCTATGTAGTTCTGGGGATCAAACCAGAGTCAGCTGCATGATGCAAGGCAAGTGCCTTTGCTCAGTACTATCCCTCCGTTCCCTGTCGAGACGTAATTCAGTCAATGGGCCTGATGTCGGGTTGCCTTGCTCTTGCTCTGCACTTTCCCCAGCAGACGTGTGATTTGGGGGTGCCCAGTGGTTATCCAGAGATGGAGGTCAGGTGACGGACCTTTGCCTACTGGCTGAATAGCTGACCGACCACAGCGCGGTGGCCTGGATGGAAGGCAGGATGTTTGGAGCTGGTGTAATTGCTGATGTCATTTTAATTGCCCATTCATCATGCGAACAGGCTCAGAATCCTGATCATTTGCCATGTCCTCGGTAACTAAAAGACCAGAGGTGAGGTCTTTTAGGGTGATGAAGGGTGGGGCACATTGAAAAGAAGGAGAGGCAAAAGGCACAGCTCCAGAGGCAAATTGCAAGGGGCAAGCAACAGTGCGGGCTAGTGTCCTTTTTGACAAGAAGCAAGGCTGGGGGCGCTGGAGCGATAGCACAGCAGGTAGGGCGTTTGCCTTGCATGTGGCTGACCTGGGTTCGATTCCCAGCATCCCATATGGTCCCCTGAGCACCACCAGGAGTGATCCCTGAGTGCAGAGCCAGGAGTAACCCCTGAGCATTGCTGGGTGTGGCCCAAAAAGAAAAAAAAAGAAGCAAGGCTGGGTTTTGCCCTGGTCATTTCACCATTCTTGGTGGCAGCTACCCACAATCCTGCACTCTGTGCCTTGTATCGCCCTTTCCTGGGATGCAAAACATTTCCACCCTCTGGTCCCTGTTTCTCCCAGCTGGCTGTCACCAAATTTGGGCTCCTTGGCAGACAAGAGGTCTTGATCAGATCACAAGGAAATGTGACTTCCTTCAAAATCAGCTCTCCTGGAACCACTGCAAGTTGGCACCGCCCCCAGGGGTGTTCTTTGGGGATTCATTTTCCCTCCCCGTACCTTCTTCTACACAGAAAGGGGAAGATCCTAAGACCCTTAAAATCAAGGGAGACATAGCCACCCATACTGGCAAAGACAGCGGTGAAGAGGGATGGGAACCCCAAGTCTGCAATGTGCTCCATCCACTCCAACCACAGCTTAAGAATAGCATCTTCATTCCCGGTGGAAGACACAGACAAATACGGTGACAGGCACAGTCCCTCTGGAAAGCAAACTCAGGGTTATGACTGCCTCCCTGTTTGATGACTGTAATTCTACAGCGCGCTTTACTTCTTAGAGCAAGTGACTGTGAGTGATGTTATTATAGGGATAGCCTTGAATGTATTCTAATTTATTTAAGCCAATAATTCGAGATTTATGTATTTTATTGTTCATAACCATTTTTGTGTGAGGCAACTCATAGCTGATGGGGCCATAGTCGCTGGAAACCACTATTCTGTACCATCTCAAAAAAATGTGCTGGCTTTCCCTTTTGCATCAAGGGCACCAAAGTCCCTGGAAATGGTTTATTTGCATGCATGACCAATTTTCCATCAATTGATCAATAAATCAACCGACAAATATTGATTGAGTGTCTACATCATGCAAGGCATCATGGGGATTTATTGTAAATATAAACATGTCCCTGCCTCAAAGGAGTTCATGATCTAGTTGGGGGCAAGATCTATAGGCATGAAAAAGTAACTTATTTGTAGGGCCAGAGAGATAGTACAGCAGATAAGGCATTTGCCTTACACATGGCTGACCCAGAGCCAATCACTGGCACCCCACATGGTCCACAAGTCTGGCAGGAGTAACCCCTGACCCTGTGACATCACCAAATTTGGGCTCGTTGGCCGACAAGAAGTCTTTTTTTAAAAAGAAAATTATTCTTTTATTGAATCACCATGTGAAAAGTTACAAAGATTTCAGGTTTAAGTCCCAGTTATACAATGCTCAAACACCCATCCCTTCACCAGTGCACATATTCCACCACCAAGAATCACAGTATACCTCTCCCCACCCCCCGCACTTCCCCAGCCCCCCACCCCTCCTGTGTGACTGGTAAATTTCACTTTACTTTCAATTTACTTTTATTACATTCAATATTTCAACAAAAAAACTCACTATTATTATTTGGAGTTTCTCCCCCCTGAAGTTGGACCTGCTGAAAAGGAAGCATTTGATAATTTGTTTTCCATTGCTGAGAATGAAGAGATATGAGGTCAAGCGGTCACACTAGCAGTCACACGGTTTTGGATTTCTGTATCTTAGTATTTTAGTAACTAAGTCCAGAGAAATATCTGCCAAAAATTGCATCATTGCAAGCTTCCGACAAGAAGTCTTGATCAGTGTGACATGGAGACTCTGGGTATTAGCTGGTGTGCACAGTGGTAGGTGCCCTGAGATTTAGGCTGGACAAGGCCAGGGTCTCTGCAGCTAAGCTCCATCATGCTGTCCTAGAGAAGTTTCCAGGCTGCTCATTTCCTATCAACCACAGTTGATAGGAAATGAGCACAGAGCCAGGAGTAAGGCCTGAACACTGCCAGGTGTGGGCCCCAAACCAAAAAAAGTAGTTGAGAAACACTAGTCTAAATCATTGTGCTAGTCCTGGAATATGTTTATACTAAAAAGGTATTTTTATGGGGGCCAGAGAGATAGTACAGAGGTTAAGGTGCTTGTCGTGCATGTGACTGCCCTGGGTTTGATCCCCGTTTTGCAGAGAGGCCCCTGAGTTCCACTAGGAGTGATCCTTGAGTGCAGAGCCAACAGCCAAATTCTGAGCACAGCTAGATGTGGCCCTCAAACAAACAAATGGAAACAAATATTTACCAAGAAACTCAAATAGAACTTGGTGTCTTGTCTTTTATCTAGCTGACCCCTGTGAGGTGGGGAGCTAGAAGACTCCTTGCTTGGAGTCCTCATGGTTGGTTCTTGGTTGGACATGTGACCCAAAGTCAGAGACCTTTCTGCCAAACTGTGAGGACAGATATAGTCCTACAGTCGTGGGAGATTTCCTCGGGGAAGCACCTGCCTGTGAGGCAGATTCACACAGAGCAAAGTGGAGCTGAGGGAAAAAAAGAGAGGCCCCAAGTAGTCCCCTTGAACTACAACTGAAACAGGAAGTTGTTTGACTTGGGCATCCTTTCCTTAACTTACTGATCCAGAGTTCTGGCAAAATCTGTGGGCCAAAGTCATCTCAGTTCTGTTCTGACTAATGCCAAGGGTGCACTGCTCCAGATATACATTTAGCAAACAGGACTTCCCTGTCCAGAAGCCAGTGAAACAGCCCCCTAGGCCCTCAGCATATTGGACCCCTGATGTGGCTCTGAGGTGCCACCTTTGTTATAGGGCTGTCACCTGTCATATTCTTATTCCCTGCTGACCACTGGCATAAGAATGTCACAACATGGGGACGGGAGCTGTAGTACAGCAGGTAAGGTGATTGCCTTGCACGCAGCAGACACAGGTTCAACTCCTGGCTTCGCATATAGTCCCCCAGGACTGGCAGGAGTGATTCCTGAGCGCAGAATCAGGAGTAACCCCTGAGCATCACCAGGTGTGGCCCAAACTTATCTCTCCCTGTAAACCAAACCAACAAATAAAAAGAGTGTTATGGCAAAGCAGCTAACTTCCTGGTCCTTATTGACAGTAATATGATCAGATCTAGTGTTACAACTCTTTTATTTAGCAGCTCTTTATTTTATAGCCCATGTAGGTATATTTTAGCCTCTTGCTGCTTCCAGTTACTCTGTACTCCCTTGTTCTTCTCTTTGCCCTGCGGCTTGTTTGTCCATCCACACAATCTCTGTTGTCTATTGATCTGAGTTGTCATTCCTCACTGCCAAGACGCACTCCTCTGCCTGTATTTATACTTATTACGAATCCCTGGCCTTAGCTGCTTCTGTTATCTGATTGGCTACATCTCATATAAGTGAGATTAAAAATGACCAATCAGATTACCTTGATTACCTGCCTCCTCTGTACCAGGAACACTGTGCCTCCTGCCGCACATAGGGTCTGTTTTGCTCTTCACCCATGTCCAGTTCTTGCTTTATTTCGGAGACTTTCTTTGCCTTTGAAGCGAGTCTCATCAGCCACATCTCTATGTCTTCCCTTGTTTATCTGCCCCTCCATTCCCACTTTTAACAATACAGCCAGAGAGCAACCCAGGGATGGCTCAGTGGTAGAGTGCTTGCCTTGTAAGAAGAGGCCCCGAGCTTGATCTTTGCACCACTACCGAGGATGTGGCCCCTGGTCACTGCAACAGCAGCAACAACAAAGGGAAGAGGCGATTATTATATTCTTTTGGAGGTGGCCATACCTGGTGATGCTCAGGGGTTACTCTTTTCTTCTACATTCAGGAATTTCACCTGGCAGTACTCAGGGGATTGTGCCAGATGCCAGGAATTGTACCTGGGTCAGCTGCATGCAAGGCAAGTGTCCTACCTGCTGTACTGTCTCTCCGGCCCTGGCAACCCTTTTTGTTTATTTATTTATTTCTATTTTTTAAAAATAATTTTTATTAAAAACACCATGATTTGGACTGGATCGAGAGCACAGCGGGTAGGGCATTTGCCTTGTATGAGGCCAACCCGGGTTCGATTCCTCCATCCCTCTCGGAGAGCCTTGCAAGCTACTGAGAGTATCCCGCCCGCACAGCAGAGCCTGGCAAGCTCCCCGTGGCATATTTGATATGCCAAAAACAGTAACAACAAGTCTCATAATGGAGGCATTACTGGTGCCTGCTGGAGCAAATGGATGAGCAACGGGATGACAGTGACAGTGATACAGTGATTTACAAAGTTGTTCATTGTATAGTTGTTTCAAGCATTTAGTGTCCCAGCACCACCACTGTGAACTTCCTTCCACCAATATCTCCAGTTTCCCTCCTAATCCCAACCTGCCCCCTTTGGCACATAACAAGTTTACTTTATTGTTTATTCAAAAAAAAATTTAAGAATTGGCAAACAGAATGATCAGAAAATAAATCAGTAAGAGTCAATTAGTGATTGCTATATGATTTTGACCTATGTAAAGAAGAAAATTCAAATCGTTTCATACAATATAATAAAATGCCTATATTCATATACATATATACATTTTCAACTCTGAAGTCGAAAGTATATTACATTCAATTTTATTTTATACTTGGCTCTCGTTATGGTAGTAATCCTGTCTCACCTGTCATTAATAACACTTTTCAAACAATGCTGTGTCAAGATATTTACTGGCAATCATTTTGAAAAAGAACCTCAGTGGGGCTGGAGCAATAGCACAGCGGGTAGGGCATTTGCCTTGCATGCGGCTG
The DNA here is from genome assembly GCF_027595985.1 of Sorex araneus. Classification (NCBI taxonomy): domain Eukaryota; kingdom Metazoa; phylum Chordata; class Mammalia; order Eulipotyphla; family Soricidae; genus Sorex; species Sorex araneus. The sequence goes on from NC_073313.1 coordinate 41,863,564, forward strand.
ACCCGGGTTCGATTCCCAGTATCCCATATGGTCCCCTGAGCACTGCCAGGGGTGATTCCTGAGTGCAGAGCCAGGAGTAACCCCTGTGCATCGCCAGGTGTGACCCAAAAAGCAAAAAAAAAAAAAAAAAAGAAAAGAAAAGAAAAGAAAAAAGAACCTCAGAAAGAAAAAAATATATTAATATGATTTTTTTTTTTTATGAAACCACAGAGGTCTGTTTATTTGGTCTCGACATCTCCCAGACTGGGTCGGATGTTAGGGCTGCTCAAATCAATCCCTTCACCATCTTTATCTCTTGGGAGAGGAAAGCGAGGCTCAGAGCAGTTGAATCACCAGAGGCGTCTCCATCAGTTACAGGCAATTAGTTGCTAGAGTGAGAACTATGGTTGAGGGGAAAGGGTCTGGGTTTGGCTTTAAGAAGCCCATACAGGGACCGGAGCGATAGCACAGTGGGTAGGACATTTGCCTGGCATGCAGCCGACCAGAGTTCAATCCACAGCATCCCATGCAGTCCCTAGAGCACCGCCAGGAGTAATTTCTGAGTGCAGAGCCAGGAGTAACCCCTGAGCATAGCTGAGTGTGACTCAAAAACAAAACTATATATATAATCAAATAAATAAATAAATAAGGCGTACATTCATTTAGACTCTACCACAAATCACATAACCTCTTTCTGTCCATTTGCTCCAGCCTGAGAAAGCGCTTAAGAAGCCGCCCCATCTACCTCATCATGACTTCTGAAGCAAACAGAATTTCAAAATGCCAAGTGAATGTGCCGGACAAAGGCGGCATGCGCTTTGTGCTATCGGTGTTACTGTTATTATTTAACAGGGCTAATCCAGCAGTGAAGGAAATGAGCACACATCGCGAAATTAATTATCGATGTTTTTTTTCAAATGACTGTTTATATTGAAAGGCAGGCCTCGTTTTGCCGCACAATTTCAGGATAAGTCGTGTTTTGGAAAAATATTAATATTCAGAGCTGTGTTGATTAGCTTCACTCCGGTTGCTAAGCAACAGGGTCCTTTGTAGCCTCTGCAGTGTTGGGATTTTTCTAGGGCTGGGGGTAGGGAAGGGGACTGGGGGATTAGAGGGAGGAAACTATATAACAGTAAATTATTCCGCTGGTTCAGCCAATTCTGAAGTTGTCTCAAAAAAAAAAACCCTCCTTTAACAACCTATGTGATTATAGTTGTTGGATGAGGAAAACCAGAACGCAACCCAGAGCATGCCACTCACCCATGACTGAGTTTCAGGTTTGGCAAGACTTGTGTTTACTAGCTCAGGGCTGAACCACACGTGGCCCAGAGCTTACCACCACTGACGTTCATCATGGTTCAGCAAGGGCAGACTGCCAACACGGAGATTAGGGGGTCAGGAGGCTGTGAGGAGAAACTGCCATGAATCAAATGATCCAATCTCATTTAATAGCTCCGGTGGCCTTTCAGTCAAATTCTACCACTTGAACGGGGGCCATTCTGCAGCAAGCCAAATAGCATGTTTCTCTGGACCAAAATGAAGAAAGACTCCTGAGGATTCCAAATTCATCGAAAACCCAGCAAAGGGGACATGGACTCGACCAGGGGAAGCATCTTACAGAGCGCTGGACACTTGATGTTGAAGTTTAGCACCCTCGCTCAGGTGGAGGTAGGATCCTCTCCATTTGGGGGACAAAAGTTCAGAGCGATTAAGTCACTTGGTCGAGGTTGTATCAGTGAATACAAGGCAGAACAAGGCTCGCCACTCCAGTCTTTCTGGGTCTGAGTGCCGTGTGTTCACTCGGCCGGGCTGCCTGGCCTTAGCCAGCAAGGAGGGGTTGGCAAGGTCTTGGAGAGAAAATCTTAGGGCTTTGCATGAAGTTGGCTTGTGGTTTCTGTTCCATTGGCGCCTGCTCAGTGAGCGTCCGATTTCACAACAGCTTTATGTGTGGTACAGTCACGTGTCACTTAACAACCTCTGGATCCACGGCAGGTTGCCTGTACGAGAGGGGTCCCCATAGACTCTGCCACGCAAGTTTGTTCAATTCTACTCTGTGCCTTTGCACCGCAGCAAGATCACCGAAGGATACATATCTCAGAACGTGTCTCTATCTTTAAGTTATGCATGGCTAGCCTATTCCGGTTACTGTTGAGGTGTTTACCAACCCAAAATTATGGCATAAAGCCGCACTCCTATTTTATTATGCTCCGTGTGTGTGCCAGTGTGTGCGTGTGTGAGTGTGTGAACACTTGTGCGCACGCGCATGCGTGCTTATATGCATGCGCATGCACTTTTAGCAGGGCCTAACTGGGAGATTCCTTCCTCTTTGTAGCTTTGACCGAGACCACCCACAAGCAGGTGACTGGCTTCACTCATGTGTCTGATGCCGTGGAAGGAGCTGTCACCCAGAGCATCTCCCAACTTAGCACGTTTTGGGGTGGTGAGGCTTCTTACGTGATGACTGATTTCTCCCACAGCACTGTCCCCCCAAACCCAGGAAGAAGCTGTGTAATCCTTTCTGACACACCTCTGAAGTTATACGGTTATGAGTGACAGTCTCTGCTGGCTGAAACTATCACAAACCACACAGTCCCCAGTTATTTTCTTCTTTATGCTTTCCCCCACTTTGGGGGGTTCTTTTTTGTTTCTTTGTTACACCCAGCAGTACTCAGGACTCACTTTTGGCTTTGTGCTCAGGAATCACCGCTGGTGGGCTCAGGAGACCACATGTAGTGCCAGGCTTCAAAAGCAGGTCAGCCACATGTAAGGCAAGTGTCTTACCTGCTGTACTATCTCTTCACCCCCCCGCCCCCATTATGCCTCTTTATTTATATTTTGGGGGCATTTTGGGGGGATACTCCTGTCTTTGTGCTCAGATTCACTTCTGGCATAGGTGCTTGGGAGACTGTATACAGTGCTCGGAAATTGAACTGTGCTCAGCCTCATGCAGGGAAAGGTCTTAACTCCTGAACGATCTCTCTGGATCCATTATGCCTCTTCAAACATAATTTTTGATCATCAAATTCACAGAAAATGGCAATGGTACAATGAATCTTCTGTGTAATCTTTATTCAAATGCACTAGCATTTAACATTTATCCATGTTTTTGTTTTCATTCTCTCTATATAGGTAGGTTAAGATACATGGATTTTTCTGGACTATTTGTGTCTGGTATGACCCATTATGTAGAGTCTCTTGCCCTTGCGCCTGACTGTCTTCACTGGGGCCCTTCAGAGGGGGGTGGGTTGAGTTTCCCTCCCTGCCCTGAGCAGAGCCCCGGCAGCTGAAGACCTCCAGAACCCAGCCACAGCCATGCTCAAGGCCACTCTCCACATGCTTGGACGAGCCTCACGCATGAAGGAACTGGCAGAGGAACCCAGGTGTGTGAGACCCGGGGCTGAGATCCCCAAGCCCTCTGGGATTGGGACTGGGCCTCCTCCACCCAGACCCCCCATTTTCCAGTAGCTTGGCAGCCACATCCACAAACTGCCCTCGGCACCGTGTAGTCCCATCAACAGCCAAGATCCAGGGACTATAAAGCAACGCTCTCAGAAACAGGAGCGTGAGACCTCTTATAGCCTAGTTCTCCTCAGAGAACCTGGCAAGGTACTGAGAGCATCCTGCCCGCACGGCAGAGCCTGGCAAGCTATCCGTGGCATATTCGATATGCCAAATACAGTAACAATGATGGGTCTCATTCCCCTGACCCTGAAAGAGCCTCAAATGTGGCATCACTGGGAAGAACGAGGAAAGAGAGGCTGCTAAAATCTCAGAGCTAGGACGAATGGAGAAGTTACTGGCACCCGCTTGAGCAAATCGATGATCAGCGGGATGACAGTGATGACCCATTATGCCCTTACTAAGCTTCAGTGTATATTTTCTTTTTTGAGTGGGGAGTTCTGGTTATAGCTGGTGGTGCTGGAGGGTCCACTCCTGGCTGTGTGCTCAGGACTCATTCTCAGCAGTGCTCAGGGGACCATGTGGTTCCTGAATTTAAAGGGGTGGGCTACATCCAAGGCAGGAACCCTAGCCCCTGCACTTTCTCTCCTACTCCTTCAGTGTATATTTTGCATGATTGTGAGCATGTTCATGCATGACCACATAGATTTGCCATTTCGGTACATTTTTTTGTTTCTATAATCTAGTCTATATTCAAGTTACATCATTTGGACTTGAATTATCCCCCTCCACAACCCATATCAGGATCCAATTAAGATTGCATTGATTTATTTTTTAAATTGTCAGACCCTAATTCTTTGGGTTTTTTTAAGAGTTCTTAGTAATATTGTTTTAATTTATATATATATTCACTATTCTTACTGAAGTTTATCAGACCCCAGTTATTATTATTATTAATTTTTTTTTGCTTTTTGAGTCAAACCCGGCAATGCACAGGGGTTACCCCTGGCTCTGCACTCAGGAATTACTCCTGGCGGTGCTCAGGGGACCATATGGGATGCTGGGAATCGAACCTGGGTCTGCCGTGTGCAAGGCAAACGCCCTATCCGCTGTGCTATTGCTCCAGCCCCGAGACCCCAATTCTTGATGGGATGATGATCAAAGAATTGGTGAGGGTGGGGTCCTATTTTTAAAAGACACCAAGTATCAAGTTCCTCAGTCAGATAGAAAGAACATGTCAAAATTATTGGGTATAAGACCAGGGCGATAGTACAGTGAGTAGGGAACTTGCCTTGAACACAGCCAACCCAAATTCAATTCCCAGCATGATCCCCTGAGCCTGCCAGGAGTGATCCCTGAGCATCACTGGGTGTGGCCCAAACCTCATACTCCACCAAAATAAAATGGATGCTCTGAAAACTATAGACCCATCTGAGTACAAGAAACTTTGATTTTCAATTCTGCAAATCTGTATTGTTTTGATGAATACAAAGGGCAGCCAGTTTAATAAAAGGTGAGCTTAATCAGAGCTTGTGGCTGTCAACTTCACACTTCATGTTCAGATGTAGTCAACAGCCAAGGAATCTATTTTGCTGACCTGCTAAGTCTTATTTGCCATTCACGATCCCATTTGCATACAATGTGTTTATGACTTTTAAAAACCTTCATGCCACTATGATTGTATTTACAATATTGGTTTGGTTAGAGAAGCCTTTTCTCATTGTAGAAATCAAGTGAGATAATGATGTAGGTGAAAGATACTTTAGGTATTTTAATGAGCTCAAATACGGCAGATGCTGATTCCGGTCAATTTCCGCCCTGGTCAAGTTCCCAATTGAAGTGATATGCCTTAATGAGTTTTATTTTAATATGTTAATGAAATGGGTCAGGGAATGGTGCGAACTGAAATTCAGAGAGTATTCTGAGGCTAAATTTTCAGAGGCTGGTTCCTCATGTTCCAGCTTCATCTCACTTGGCCTCAGAAGTGTCTAAAAGGGCCATCAGATAGTGCCTACCAGTCCCGCCATATTTGAGGGAATAAGGGGCCAATTTTGCTTCTACCTTCCTAAGAGTTAGGGGCAACGGTTGGGGAAGAAGCTCCAGACTCTTTCTTGGGATAGGCCTTCATCCTCTGGAACTAGAGACAAACAAAACAGAGATAGGACTTTGTTTCTAGCACAGTTGGACTTGGGGCCCTGGGCGGTCCTTCTGTGACTGCTCCCCAGTCTCCTCAAAGTCCATGGTTTAAGTGTTGCTGTCGTTATTCCATGGGTTGACTGGGCAATTCATCTTCCAGAGTACTGGCCGGGGCCACTTAGGAAAGTGCAGTGGACTGGGACGTTGATTGTGGCCGGCACACCCAACATGGCCGCCCTCATCTGACTGATACCCCAGTTGCTGAGATTGAAATGGCTCGGGGTGTCATTTATTCTCCTTTCATAGTCTTCTGTTGTCCATCTCCAACAATGAGCTATCGTTAAGGGGCAGCTGAACAAAAGCACAGCAGCCAGGCCTCTTCAGGCCCAGGTCTGGAATTAGCACATCATCACTTCCATTGTACTGCATTCATCAGAGCAAATTCAAGGCTGATCAGACACAAAGGGAAGGGAAATAAGTTTCTCTCTTCATTTTCTCCTTTTTCTTCTTCATTGCCCAGGGTTGAACTCTGGGCTCCACCATGCAAGGCAGGTGCTCTCACCCTGAGCACCATTTCCAGTGTTAAGTCTCCATCTGTTGTTGGGAATTTTTATTGGTGGTCATTTTGGGGGACAAACTACCATAGTCTCTTAGGGAAAGGGGCCCTGTCGCCAGGCACCTCAGACCCAGATACTCTTGTATTTGGTTTCAGTGGGACCATATGGGGTGCTGGGGATTAAAACCAGGTTATCCATATGTAAGGCAAACTTTCTACCTGTTGTACTATCATTCAAGCCAGGTGGTCCAGCCACTCTTTAACAGGACAGAGCTCAGTGTAATAATTGGTTCATTCAACAACAGCCACAATAATAACAGTAGACAATAGTACATACTACATACCAGTCATGTTATATCAATAAACTTATTTAATATAAATCCATTTGAGGTCTTAAAAAATAATACCATGCATGGGGAGGGTGTGTGTATGTGTGTGTGTGTGTGTGTGTGTGTGTGTGTGTGTGTGTGCGTGCACACATGTTTGCTTTAACAGCTAACAAGTATTTCTCACAATTTTGGAGGCTGGGAAATCTAAGAACAAGATATGAACAGGTTTGGTGTCTGTCTTTCAGAGACAGCCCCTTCTCTGTGCTCCTTCTGCTCTCACATGGCAGAAAGGGGGGCATCTCCATTAATAGGGTGCTAACCCCCTTTATGAGCCCTCCCTATTTCATTACTTCTTAGTGGGGAGTAGAGTGATAGTACAGTGGGTAGGGTGCTTGCCTTGCACATGGTTGACCCCGGTACGATCCCCAATATCCATATGATTCCCCCGAGCCTACCAGGAGTGATTCCTGAGAGCAGAGCCAGGAGTAACCCCTAAGCACCACCAGGTATGGCCCAAAAACATAAGAAAAAGACTATAACCACCTCCTAAAACCACCGCATCAGGGATTAAGCCTCAGCATATGAATTTTATTTTATTTTTGCTTTTTGGGTCACACCTAGTGATGCACAGGGGTTATTCCTGGCTCTGCACTCAGGAATTACCCCTGGCAGTTCTCAGGGGACCATATGGGATGCTGAGAATCGAACCCGGATCAGCCGCATGCAAGGCAAATGCCCTACCCGCTGTGCTATCGCTCCAGCCCTCAGCATATGAATTTCAGGTGGACCCACATTCAGTTTATGACCTTTTGTGAGGAAAGGTCTACTATTGGCTCTAGTTTAAGCATAGGGAGAGTGAAGCACAGAGAGGTTAAATAATTTGCCCAAGGTTACACAGTAAGCTCAATGGCAGAGTTGAGGTTCAATTTCAGGCTTGTGGTTCCACAGTATGTTTTTATTTGGAGGAGGGGAGGTGGGCCATAACTGGTGTTGTTCAGGGAATATTCCTGATAGTGCACAGGGGAAACATATGTGGTACCAAGGATTGGTACCAGAGTCATCTGCATGCAAGATCAGCTCAGAGCATGTTCTTATCATACGCTATTCCTTCTCTCATTCCTTGATATTCTGCATTAAGCACTCATCTGGAGTCATCACTCATCTGGAACACAGAAGTACTTAAGATAATCTAATTTATAGCAGAGACTTTCCATAGCATACTGCCTCTCCTTTCAAAATAGTAATCAAACCAAGAATTTCAAGTTAAACACATGGACACCAAGAATAATGACTACATTTCCCAGCCTCCTTTGCAGGTAAATGTGGCCACATGTTTAAGATCAGGCTATAAAGATATAATGATAATGTTGGAACACAAAAATAACTTGGTTGCTTCCAGGAACCTTCCTCAAGAGATACTGGTATTGAGGGCTGGGGCGATAGCACAGCAGGTAGGGTGTTTGCCTTGCACACGGCTGACCCGGGTTCGATTCCTAGCATCCCATATTGTCCCCTGTGCATCGCCGGGTGTGACCCAAAAAGAAAAAAAAAGAGATACTGGTATTTGACCATTTTTCCTTTTGTTTTTCAGCTCTTGCTGCCTGGAATGTGGACACAACAGTGGTGGGAGCTTTAGCTACCATCATGGAACATGAAGATAAAGGCTTTGTCTTAGGAAAGGGGAAGTCAAAAGTACCTAAATCCCTGAGGTCTTCTTATCTCAGCAGTCCTTCCCATGTTGAGCTGTGCACTTCTGGACTTAGACTCACGAGAAAGAATCCTCCACCACATTTCAGTCACCGCAGCCTTGAGATTCTGTCGTCTGTAGCCAAACCCAATCTTAATCAATACAACATCTATCCCTAAGGAGTTTGCAATCTGCTGAGGAGACAAAGAAGTACATAATTATGATCAAAGCAGAATGAATAAGTGGTCTAATCATAGTAATCAGCCTTTACAAGCCCAAGATGGGGACGGATGGCCTAAATACAGAACGATGGGGTCATTTCCAATTATGAGAAAGAATCTGAGCGATGCAGTTTTGATGTTGAAATACTGGAATTTCTAGGACATTTACTTGACTTATGGAGACAGTGTGACAACATTTTTTAAACTTTGGGCGAGCCCAGCAAACAAAGGACAAAGGCTAACGTCTTCAGTAATCCCAGAGTGAAAAGGCAGATGCCAGGGGATCCCGAGAACAGAGCAAGGGTGTCTGATGAGGAGGTCTTAATTAGATTTGGGCAAGGAGACATAGACGTTCGGTCTTGAATTGGGGAATGGCAATCTAAGCAGAGAGACTAGCAAGATCAGAGCCAGGCTTTGTGGATATGTATGAAGAGTTTAGAGAGAGGCCCATGAGGCTCAACTGGAGAAAAAGTGGAGTCCTCCTTACCAGAAAGGATGGGGCTTCTGGACCAGCTCCCTGTCCCAAGCCTCAGGCCACACTGTGGGTCTGGGATGATTGGCTCATGATGCTTGTTGCGGGACTGACCAGCCAGTCTTCTGCAAAGGTCTCTTTGGCCTCATGTAGCTCATCCTTCTGAATTCATTTCTGGATCTGGTATGAGATAGGGATCTAACGCTACCCCCTGGATGTGGATATCCAGTCACCTTCTGCCTTGGATCCAAGGTTGAGGCCCTGCTTCATGGCACAAGCAGGCACTGCCTCTTTCAAGGGAACAAATGAGGAGCATGAGGCAAGAAGCCAGGCCATGCTCTGGGGGCGGCCAGTCACTTATTTTGATGTGGGCAGTTTCGTTTTTAAAGGTTGATTATTTCAACCAACACATTCTGCTAAAGGCCCTGCTGAGAGTTGTACCACGGGAAGGAGTTCCTGGAAGCCCAAGCCTCTCTTTAAGTGGCTCTCCCCAGAAATCTTTTCTTTTGACTTGATGAGGTTTACCAGGTATGGGGATTAGCAGAGTGGAGATTAGCACAGTCCCGCTGAGAAGATGGCCAATTGCCCAGAGCCTCGGTTTACAAAGCTTGTGTTAATAATCTATTGTGGGGTGAGGGCCAGGGACATCATAATGAGATTCTTAATGAAACCCTTTTCTTGAAGACTGTTTCTTTTTTATTTTTAAACAATGACAATAAATAAAATGCTGTTTCAATGCATTAAAACGTGAGCTAGTGTGCCAGATCTGTTGGGTACTGGCTTCACAAATGGCCTCCCCACCCTTCCTGGCAAATGTAAAGGGAAAATAGGCAGGGGAAGGAATAAGTAAAGGAAAACCGACAGGATACTGAAATGTTGGTGCTTTGGAATGAGATTACTTAGGATCCTTCCCGCCCCTCCCCACCCCCGCCACCCCAGTTAATATTCGTGTATGGTCTGAGGTAGGGATTTAGCTTCATCTTTCTGTGCGTGCATCTCTTGGCTGTCCAGAATATTTTTTCCATTAAATTGGTTTGGTACCGATGTCAAAAATCAACGAAAGGGCACAGAACATGGCTTATTTTATTTTAAAATTTTTACTGAATCACCATGAGATACACAGTTACAAAGTTATTCATGATTTGGTTTCAGTCATGTAATGTCCCAACACCTGTTCCTTCACCAATGTACATTTTTCACCATCAATGACCCCATTTTCCCTCCTGCCGCACCCCCCCAGCCTGCCTCTATGGAAGGCACTTTTCTTCTCTCTCTCTCTCTCTCTCTCTCTCTCTCTCTCCCTCCCCTTTTCTTTCTTCCTCCCTCTCTTCTCTTTCTCTCTTTCTCCTTCTGTTTCCTTTTGGTCATTATGGTCATTTGGTCATTATGGTTCAATACATGTATTGAAAAGTTATCATGCATATCCCTTTACTTACTTTCAGCCCTCAGTTCTTGTCCACAGTGATCATTCCAACTATTGTCATAGTGATCCCTTCTCTATCCTAAATGACCTCTGCCACCCCCCACAATTGTGGCGAACTTCCAACTACTGACCAGTCCAACTGCTCCCTGTTTCTCTGTCCTTGGATAATTAGTCTCATACTATTTTTTATATACCACAAATGAGTACAATCATTCTATATCTGTCTCTCTCCTTATGACTCATTTCATTCATGATACTCTCCATGTCCATCATTTATAAGCAAATTTCATGATTTCACTTTTCCTTTTGACTGTGTTTCATTGTGTAGATGTACCACAGTTTCTTTATCCAGTCGTCTCTTCTTGGGCACTTGAGTTGTTTCCAAATTCTGGCTATTGTGGATAGTGCTGCAACGAACATTGAAATAGATATGGTGTTTCTGCCATGTGTTCTGGGCTCCCGGGGTATATTCCCAGAAGTGGTATTTTTGTGCCAAATGGGAGCTCAATTTCTAGTTTTTTTTTTTGCTTTTTGGGTCACACCTGGCATTGCACAGGGGTTACTCCTGGCTCTGCACTCAGGAATTACCCCCGGCGGTGCTCAGGGAACCATATGGGATGCTGGGAATCGAACCCGGGTTGGCTGAGTGCAAGACAAACACCCTACCTGCTGTGCTATCGCTCCAGCTCCTCAATTTCTAGTTTTTTAAGGAATGCCTTATTGTTTTCCATAAAGGCTGGACCAGTCGGCATTCCCACCAGTAATAAATAAGAGTACCTTTCTCCCCAGATCGGCGCCAGCACTGGTTGTTCTTGTTCTTTCTGATGTGTGCAAGTCTCTGTGGTATGAGATGATATCTCATTATTGTTTTGATTTGAATCTCCCTGATGAGTAGTGATGTAGAGCATTTTTTCATGTAACTTTTGGTCATTTGAATTTCTTCTTTGAGGAAGCTTCTGTTCATTTCTTGTCCACCATTTTTTGATGGCATTGGATGTTTTTTTTCCTTGTAAAGCTCTACCAGTGCCTTAGATATCTTAGATATTAACCCCTTATCAGATGGGTATTGGGTAAATAATTTTTCCCATTTTTTGGTCTGTTTTCATTTCTTGGTCATTGTTTCCTTTGAGGTGCAGAAACGTTTTAGTTTAATGTGGTCCCATTTGTTTTTATTTGCTTCAACTTGCTTGGTTAGTGGTATTTCATCTTTGAAGATGCCTTTAGTGTCAATGTCATGGAGAGTTCTGCCTACATTTTTTTCTCCATGTACCTTATGGATTCAGGTCTGATGTTGAGATCTTTAATTGCTTTTGATCTGACTTTTGTGCATGGTGTTAGATAGAGGTCTGGGTTCATTTTCCACAGGTAGGTGACCAGTTTTCCCAGCACCAATTGTTAAAGAGGCTTTCCTTGCTCCACTTGATATTTCTTGCTCTTTTATCAGTTTAAATTATCATATATTTGAGGGTCTGTGTCAGTATATTCAACTCTATTCTCTGATTTGCCAGTCTGTCTTTAGTCTAATATTATGCTGTTTTAATTGTTACCGCTTTGTAGTACAGTTTGAAGTTGGGGAAGGTGATGCCTCCCATCTTCTTCTCCCCCGGATTTCTTTAGTTATTCATGGGGGTTTGTTCCATGTGAATATCGGGAGTGTTTTGTCTATTTCTTTGAAAAATGTCATGGGTATCCTTATAGGGACCACAATGAATCTGTTTAATGCTTTGGGGAGTACTGCCATTTTGACAATGTTAATCCTCCTGATCCATGAGCAGGGGACGCATCTCCATTTCCTTTTTTTTTTTTTTTTTTTTTTTTGCTTTTTGGGTCACACCTGGCGATGCACAAGGGTCACTCCTGGCTCTGCACTCAGGAATTACCCCTGGCGGTGCTCAGGGGACCATATGGGATGCTGGGAATCGAACCCGGGTCGGCCGCGTGCAAGGCAAACGCCCTACCCGCTGTGCTATCACTCCAGCCCCGCATCTCCATTTCCTTGTGCTGTCTTTTATTTCTTGAAGTAGTGTTTTGCAGTTTTCCTTGTATAGGTTCTTCGCCTCTTTAGTTAATCTTATCCCAAGGTATTTAATTTTCTGTGGCACAATTGTGAATGGATTTTTCATAAAAAATATCTCTTTCTTGGACTGGAGTAATAGCACAGTGGGTAGGGCGTTTGCTTTGCATGCGGCCGACCCGGGTTCAATTCCTCTGTCCCTCTTGGAGAGTCCAGCAAGCTACCGAGAGTATCCCACCCACACAGCAGAGCCTGGCAAGCTACCCGTGGCATATTCGACATGCCAAAAATAGTAACAACAAGTCTCACAATGGAGACATTACTGGTGCCCACTCGCTCGAGCAAATCTCTTTCTTCTCTTTCATTGTTTGTTTATAGGAAAGCCATGAACTTTTGGGCATTGTTTTTGCAACCTGCCAGTTTACTATATAAATCTAATGTTTCTAGGAGCTTTTGTGTAGTCTTTAGGATTTTCTGAGTATAGTATCATATCATCTTCAAATAGTGAATGCTTGGGGCCGGAGCGATAGCACAGTGGGTAGGGCGTTTTTGCCTTGCACGTGGCCAACCCAGGTTTGATTCCCAGCATCCCATATGGTCCCCTGAGCACTTCTAGGGGTAATTCCTGAGTGCAGAGCCAGGAGTAACCCCTGAGCTGGGTGTGACCCAAAAAAAACATAGTGAATGCTTGACTTCTTCCTTTCCTATCCCTTGATATCTTTTTCTTGATATCTTTTTCTTGATATCAAAAGATTCCCTTGGTATCTTTTTCTTGTCTAACTGCTATAGCAAGTACTTCCAGTACTATATTGAATAGGAGTGGTGAGATGATCACCCTTGGCTTGTGCCTGATGTTAGTGGGAAGGCTTTTAGTTTTTCCCCATTGAGAATAAAGCTTGCTGTGGGCTTGTAGTGGATGACTTTGACTATACTGAGAAACGTTCCCTTAACTCCCATTTTTGAGAGTTTTTTTTTATCATGAACGGGTGCTGGATGTTGTCAAAAGCTTTCTATTGCATCTATTGATGTGATTATATGGTTTTTGTATTTTTTTATTGATATGGTGTATTATGTTAACTGACTTGTGAATGCTAAACCATTCTTACATCCCCAGAATGAATCCTACTTGTTCATGGTGTGTAATTTTTTGATGAGGTGTTGGATTCTATTTGCTAGAATTTTGTTGAGGATCTTTGCGATGTAGGTGCCCTGGTCCCTTTTCAGCATCCTGGGAAAAGGACAGAGGACAGAAGAGGTGGAGCCACTTCAGATCTTTCCTGGAAACATGCCTTCTGCCCGCCAGTCTTTCCAAGTCAACACCCAGGACAAAGGGCAGATGAACTTGTACACACACTGGTACCATTCTCACACAAAGACATCATCCCCTTTGGTGCTCATTGCTTTCTTGTATAGGTGGAAGTCCAAGTAGTTCTGCCAACAGTTCCAGGTGGGTTCTGGCTGGGGAAGTGGTTGTCAAAATGGGTAGTCTGATATTTCTTTATTTTCCTCTTGACATCTTCTACCATGAAGTTGACTTCTAAACATGGCCTCGAAACATTTCACAGTTCAATGTAACCCTCAGCAAAACAGAAAACACGGTTTAATGGCTTAAAACACTTGCCCTTTGTGTACAAGGTTATGAGATCAAATTCAGTTGTTACTCCATGTGCTAAGGCAATCCTGACAATCTTCCATTGGGAGTTCCCTGGTGAGAAGGAAAATAATCAACTGACCATAGATCCAAAACCTTATTTGTAATTTCCCAATTCTCTTCTATTGATCTATATGTCTAGTCTTATACCAGTACCACACTGTTTTGATTACTATAGTTTTGTAGCAAGTTTTGAAATTGAGAGGTGTGTCCCCAACTTGTGACTCTTTTTCAAGATTGTTTGGACTATTTGGGGGAGGTGGGTGGGTGAGTTCCTTGCAGTTTCAGTTATGGAAGTCATGTGCCTCCTTGGTTAAACCTGTTTCTAAATATTTTATTGTTTTTTTTTACTATTGCAAGTGAAATTGTTTTTCTTTAATTTTGGAAGGAGCCTCCCAAGCAATGCTTAGGGTTAGGGACCAATTCTGGTGGTAATTGAACCTACCAGGCCTAATGGTTCAGTGCTTGGACCTGGACACGTGGTACTGTTTGTGCTCAGTGGTGCTTGAGGCCATCAGGTCACCTCAGTGGTGTTCAGTGCTACACCCAGCAATGCTTGGGGTGGGGGAGATGGAATATGGTACTTGGAATATTGAACTTGGGGTCCTGCACGTACAAGGCAGGCACATCTACTTGAGCTTTCTTGCAGATGTGCCTCTGAATTTTGCTAAATTTACAAATTATAGAAAAGCCAAATTCAAGCTGGCAAGAACTATAAAGGAGTTTTAAAAGAATTTACTGACTCACAGAATTAAGACATCTCGCAGGCTTGAGGCATGGTTCTATCAGTACTCTGATTCCATTTCTCAGTTAGACCTTGAGTTTTGCCCCTTTTCCAAGAATTGGTTCTGTACTCAGGCTGGCTTCTCCGAGTGGCAAGAGGGTTACTAGCAGAAACCAGTCTGCAGTTCCCCTCCATCATTGAGAAAGAGTGTTTCCTTCCTTCAAAAGGCCTGAATGTGAGAAACAGGGGGAGAGAGAGACAGAGTGACACAGAGAGAGACAGAGAGGCAGAGAGAGAGAGAGAGAGAGAGAGAGAGAGAGAGAGAGAGAGAGAGAGAGAGAGAGAGAGAGAGAGAAGAGGTTTAAGTGCTTGCTTTGCATGCAACCAATCCTGGGATGATCCCTGGCACCACAAGGTCCCCCAAGCCCCACCAGGAGTGATCCCTGAGCAGAGATCCAGGAGTAGTCCTGAGCACTGCTTGATGGGCCCAAAGTCCCCACTCACCCCCAAAAGTCCTGAGTATGTCTTAATTATCACAGTCTCTGTGATGCGAAGCAGAAGAATATCCAGAGAGGAACATTTCATTTTTTTAAGGAAGAAGAAATGCAGTGCCTATAAACCCTTACTTTTAAAATTTTTGTTTTGGGACACATCTGCCAGTATTCAGGATTTACTCCTAGGTCTGTGCCCAGGGACCACTCCTGGCAGTGCTTGGGGGACCATATGGGGTGCTGGAGGTGCTTGGGATCAAACCTCTCTCTCTCACACACACATTCTAACATTCGCCTGCTATATTATCTCTCCAGCCTAAATCCAAGGATCTTTACAGTACCAGGCAACATTCAATTAAAATCTGGGGCCAAGGAGATAGTACGTAAGTAAGGCACTTGCCTTGCACACAGCCTACCCAAAGTCCATCCCTAGTACCATTAAATGTCTCACTGAGCACTGCCAGGATTGACAGCAGAACATAGAGCCAGGAATAAATTCTGAGCACAGCTGGGTGTGGTTCAGAAGCCCAAACAAACAATAAATACTAGCTATATGAATGAATGGATGCATGCACGAGAAACCCAATTAGACTTTTCTACACAGTTTCATGTGGTAACCAACCTCCATTTGGGGGCTGGCCGATACTTCAATTGTCAACAATCTCCTCCTGAGATCTCAGGTTCTTCTAAGGCGAAGAGAGAATTTGGTGTGCAGTCTTCTCCTGTGATTTTTTCAGCAGCAAGACCCTGGTAGAACAGACATAGAGAATTGAGAACCCTGGGGGAACCCACACATTCAAAGGAAGCCATCTGGAACTTCTGAGTTCCTGGCATGGCTCTGAAGTCCTCAGATACAGATGATTCCCCAGGCCTGCACCTGACATTTTACCAGTACAAAGCTACTGCAATTTAAGTTTAAAAAGCTTTCCCAGGCCAGAGTGATAGTACAGAGGGTAGTACAAGGTGCTTGCCTTGCATGTAGCTGACCTACGTTCAATACCCAGAATCCCATTACAGTGCCTTGAGCCCTGCCAGGAGTGATCCCTGAGGGCTGCTGGGTGTGGTCCCAAAACAAAACAAAACAAAACAAAACAAGTGTTTCTCTTAAAGTTTTTTTTTTTTCAATCTCCAGCACCTCACACGTACCCTGAGCTCCTCTCAAAGTGATCCCTGAGCACAGAGCCAAGAGTAAGTACTAAGCACTGCTTAATGTGGTCCCCCAAACAAACAAAAATTTAAAAAAATAAACACCATGATTTACATTATGGTTTACAATGGGTTTTCAGGGACTAGAAAGATAATCCAGTGGGTAAGGCACTTGCCTTGCACACAGCCAACTGAGGTTCCATCCCCAGTACCCCATCTGGTTCCCCAAGCCCCACCAGGAGTGATCCCTGAGAATAAATTCAGGAGTAATCCCTGAGCACTTCTGAGTGCAGCCCCCAAACAAACAAAATACAATGGATTTTGAGGCAATGCAGTATTCCCACCTCCAATCCCATCACCTGTGTGCCCATCCTTCCACCACTCTCCCCAGATTCCCTCCCACACTCTGTTGCGATTCCTTGCCAGATACATTTTTGAAGTTTAATTGTTGTGGTTGGGTCCTATGCTTACAGTAGTGTTGGGTCTTGTGGCTTAGATATATGCAGATACTTACCTCTACACCATAGAGAAGCCTAAGACCCCTGCCCCTAGGTTCCATCCAGACATGTTCCTCCTCTTCTTGCTTCCCTGTCCATTTCTCTCCTTCCTTGGCATTTTTGTTACTGCAATCTGGAGCCAGTGTTTGGGGCCTGAAGGGATAGTATAGCAGCTAGGGCATTTGCCTTGCATGTGGTTAACCTGGGTTTGATTCCCCCCTGCCCTTGCCCCCCTGCACCACAACACCTCATATGGTTTCCCAAACCCCACCAGGAGTGATCTCTGACTGCAGAACCAAGACTAAGTCCTGAGCACCACTGGTGTGGCCCCCAGAGCAAAAAAAAAAACAACACACAAAAACATGTTACCCATTGTATGATCTCTCCAGACCCTCAAGTCCCCTCTTCTTGTAAGTGTTATTGTACAGAGTCCTGGGCAGCGTGCTTGTGTCTAGTAAAGGCTTCTGGGAATGCTTGAGATGATGACACCTGATGAACAGGTCAAACGCTCACCTGTGAGAGAGAGTGTGGCCACAGGGGTGATTTAGGGTAGGGCAACAGTCTCTGCTACAGCTCCAGGGCTGCACGGCATTGGCCCGGCGTTAGTGTGGGAACTAACAGGGAGTTTTGAACTCATACCTTCCCCGGTTTATTCCTTTCTCTGCAGCTTTGTTAATCCGGATAGACCTTCCCTTATAAGGACAAGATACCAAACTGAGACCCACTACTTGGACCCAGACCTGGAACCAGAAAGTTGTAAAAGCCACCCGCAGGAAGGCCGTCTTGGGAGCTGACAGTTGCTGCCCTTGCAGTCTGGAATCTCTTATTTGTACATTCCCTCTTGGTTTGGAGAAACAAAATGGACTCTTATGCCCACGTGTGTCACGTGATTCCTCCTGTGTTGATAGGCAAAATGTCCCTTGTGGGAATATCCCACTCACAGCGGTCAGATTGGCTCAAGAACAACAGAATCATTTGGAAGTTCATCACCCTTCAAAGGCCCTGTCTCCAAATATAGTCACATTTTGAGGTCCTAGCATAACATCCTAGCATTATGACAGTGATGTGAATTGAGGGAGAACACAATTCAACTCATAAGACGTAGTCAACCCAATTCCTTTACAATACCTTGTCAAAGTCAAAACACCACTTTTTCAAGAGATAAAATGTATTTTCTCTTCCTGCTGAGGCATTTTTTAATGATAACATTTCTGTAGTTATCTAAGGACATTAAAAAACGCTTTAAACTCATTTCTGCCTTTAGAAAAGTAGTCCCCCATATAACAGTTACATATGGAATACTATGCAGCTATTAGGAAAAATGAAGGTATGAAATTCACTTACAAATAGATGGACATGGGAAGTATTATGCTGGGTGAAATGAGTCAGAAGGAGAGGGGTAGTCATAGAATGCTTGGATTTATTTGTGGCATATAAAAAATAATATGAGACTAATACCCAAAAACAGTAGAAACAAGGGCCAGGAAGATTGGTCCACATTGCAAGCCTTCTGAGGTGCTGGGAGAAGGCAGTTGGGATAGAGAAGGGACCACTATGACAAAGAGAGTTGGAAATGATCACTCTGGATAAGAACTGCATGCTGAAAGTAGGTAAAGTAACAAAAATGATAAGCTCTCGGTATCTGTATTGCAAACCATATGCCCAAAAGGAGAGAGAGAGAGAGAGAGAGAGAGAGAGAGAGAGAGAGAGAGAGAGAGAGAGAGAGAGAGAGGAGGAAAGTGCCTGTCATAGAGACAGGAGGCTGGGGGACAGGTGGCAGGAAGGAAACTGGGAACATTGGTGGTAGGAAATGTACACTGGTGGAGGGATGAGTGTTGGAACACTGTATTACTGAAACCTGACCATGAACAACTTTGTAACTCTGTATTTCACGGTGATTCGATTGAAAAAAAAGAAAGAAGAAAAATGAAAAGTAGTTCCGCCTCCTAGTAATTCCCTCTACTTTCTGTCCTTCAGACTCTTGGGCTACTCCATGCAGGTTCACAGCCCATCGCAGACAAAAGGCCCACAACAACCAAATCCTCACACTCACACTTGTCCCAGGGCCTATATCAAAGGCTCAAGCAGTCCTGGGACCCTCATAGACTCAGACCTGTGACAGACTCGGACCCAGAGAATTCACAGAACTTAGGGAACGCCTAGGCCTTCGGCAGTCACTGTGCCCAAAGTACCTTACGAACACCTTTCTACAGACGGAAGAAGGGGTCCTTGCTCCTTGTTCTGTGGTTACTGTAGTGAGGCCAGAGGAACTGATTCATGACATCCACTTAAGCACTTCCGGAGGATTAATGACACTAGGAGAGCTGATGGCCTGAGGTAAAACAGGAAGCCATTACCCTCAGCTTAGCATTAATTCCATAATTATTAAGCCAGACACTTCTCCCTAGGCTGGTTTCTTTTTTTCCTCCAAAATGGCAGATGGGAAAAGTGGCAACCTTCCCCCTGTGAGACATCATTCTTCCACAGCAGAGCGGCAGAAACCATGAGGCCACTAGTCAACAAAGACTTTTTACAGAGCAGGAATCTCCAAGTTGCTCCTGGCAGGCAGGGAAGGATATCCATGTCTCCCTGGCCCACCTTTTTATCCTCTTTCTGCATGTGTCCATTGGTGTGCCAGTGAAGCAGGCCCCTTGCTGGCCCCTTCTTTTTCCTGATGTGACTTGGATTGACACAACTTCCGGAAACCACCCCAAGGCCTTTTTTTGTTTTTGTTTTTGCTTTTTGGGTCACACCTGGCGATGCACAGGGGTTACTCCTGGCTCTGCACTCAGGAATTACTCCTGGCGGTGCTCAGGGGACCATATGGGATGCTGGGAATCGAACCCAGGTCGGCCACGTGCAAGGCAAATGCCCTACCCGCTGTGCTATTGCTCCAGCCCCAACTGAAGGCCTTCTTTTCACCCTTCCCTTCTTCTCTTCTACCCAGCCTTGCTCTAAGATGACCTGAAGTCCCCTTCCGATATAGGCTTTACTGGAGTGACCCATGGACACTTTTTTGGGCATGGGAGGGGGTTCTTGGTGGCCGTTTTCCATTCAAGCCACCCATGGGAGGGGCTCAGGGGTCAGTGCTCAAGGCACAGGCGGCAATCTTCCTCCATAGGATCCTTGGCCTGATGGGCTGGCTGGGCTCGCTTGCCTGCTCTCGGTGAACACACCCTGCCAAGGAAAACAAAAAATCAGGGACCCAGGAGAAAAGCCACTGTGTCCAGAGCACAAGCCTGTAAATAGCTCTTCGGCTTCAGTCGTGACCTCAGAAATGTGACTTTGGGGTAGGACAAAGGCTGCCACGGAACAGAATTGGGGCAGATATATAACAGGGCAGGGATCCTATAATTCCACGTAATGGCAGGCTTGTAAGGCAAGTGGCCTTCAGGAGAGCCTCTCAAACTGCCCTGGGGATGGCAAGAGTTCATTTTACAGAGGGGTCCCATAAGGGCCCGCCTGTCTGGGAACAGGAGCCCAGCCGGAGGGAGGAGGTCTGAGGGGAGGAGGGCGGGGTGTAAGCTGGTGTCTGTCCCTGCCGCCGCCGCCTGTCCTTGGCTGAGGGAGTCAGATCCTGATTAACATGAAAACAGAAAGACTGTTCCTCGGAGGCTGGCGGCTTCCGTGCGGCTGAGGGGAAGGTAATCGTTCTATCACTGTCTTTTGTGGCCAATTAGATGATTCAGCATATTCCCAGCCTCTCTCTGGGCTGAGGTGATTTATAGGGAGCGCCGTGGGCCTGACTGGAGTGAGTGATGGGGGACAGGAGCCCAGCCTCCGTGTGTGTGCACACTCCACACGTCACGTACACAGTGCCAAATGGGGTGGTGTGAGCGAGAGGAAAACACTGGCCGACCTCTCATGGCCACTCGGGGGGCTGACAGTCTCGACAGGGAAATTATCCTCACGGGCAAAAATATTTACTTATGGGCATCTCTGCAAGGGAGAGGAAGGAGGGCAGGAGTTTCAGGCTTAGTCCACGCAGCTGTTGTCAGTTTGGAGCTTTGGGGATACACAGGAGAAGGTGCTTGTTTTGAGCGGACCAAGAGGGGCTGCCTAGTTGCCTCTCTGACAGATGCAGCCAGAAGTGGGCCCTGTGTTGGGCAGCGCCCATCATTCCGGTAGAGGTCGTGCTGGCTGCTGGAGTACGTGATTCTGTCCGTCCTAGGGTGTGGCTGGATCCCATATCCACTACACAGGACTGTGTGTCCTTAGGGGTAAAGAAGTCCCCTTGAACTTCCTAAAGGAGTCAAAGTTGGAGTGTGACAATTCGGGGACCACTAATAGAACTGGGTGTTTCCATCTGTCTTCCTTCCCACGTGGGTAATTCATTAGCTTCTGTGATGAACCCTTCACAGCACCTGTGAAACATTGACCATACCCCTCTCGAAGTTGCTCATTTGAGGTTTCAGGGTCCTGACCATAACTTCCCTATCAACATCATCCTTGTCATCCTCTGTCTACTCTTAAATACCTGGTTACTATTCCAGAAGATACTTTAAGATGCTTCATACCCCCAAAGACAACCCTCGACAATACTATTAACATCCTGTGTTGGATAATTGACTATACCAACTTGATTGGACCAGGGGATATCCAGATGCTTGGTCAAATATTATTCCGGATATTTCTGGGAGGTAACATTTGAATGGACTGACTAAACACAGCGGATTTCCCACTCCTCACCACCACCTCACAATGTGAATAGATTGCATCCCATCAAACGGAGGCCTGAAGAGAGCAAAAAGGCGGAAGAAGAGGGGACTCATCCTGTTGGACGGAGTTGGGGCATGTCCTTCTAGGTACCACCCTGGAAAGTCAGATTTTTTTTAGTTGAATCGCCGTGAGAGACACAGTTACAAAATTGTTCATGATTGGGTTTCAGTCACACAATGTTCTAGTACCTGTCTCTTCACCAGTGTACATTTCCCACCACTAGTGTCCTCAGTTTCCCTCCTGTCATCCCCACCAGCTTGCCTCTGTCATAGGCACTTGTCTTATGCTCTCTCTCTCGCTCTCTCTCCCTCTCTCTCTGGCGCGTGTGCATGCACGTGTGTGCTCTCTTTCCTCTGGACACTCTGGGCATTCTGGTTTGCAACACAGGTACTGAAAAGTTATCATGTTTGTCCCTTTACCTCTTTTCAGCACTCAGTTCTTATCCGCAGTGATCATTTCCGACTATCGTTATCATAGTGGTCCCTTCTTTGTCCTAACTGCCCTCCCCCCACCACTTGTGGCAAGCTTCCAAATGTAGACCAGTCCTCCTGGCCCTTGTGTCTACTGTCCTTGGGTATTAGTCTCATACTGTGTTTTTAATATCCCACAAAGGCACTCAGACTCTTGATTTAGATCTTAGAAACTCTCAGCCTCCCTAAGAATGTGAACCAATTTTTTATTAGCATTTTTTCCCTTCTCTCTCATCTTCTATTGGTTTGGTTTCTGTGGAGACCGCTGACTAATACAAAGATACTGAGGCACAGAGAAGCGGACTTATTGCACAAGGTCTTAAATAAGAGCTTAGAATTTGCAAGCTGACAGCCTGGCTCTGAGGTTTTTCTCCTGCTTCAACCACGGGGCCTCCTGCCCACTGGCTCCTCAGCTCCTGCAGAGTCAAACAACTCTAAGAGAAGATTCAGCCTGGAAGAAGGAGTTTGGAGCCTGGGCTGTGCCAACAACTTGCACCCCCCCCCCCCCATCGGAACCACCTGGGCCCCATTGTGAAAGGATTGGTGAGAACTGGGCCTTCACACTCAGTCACGTAGAGGACAGTGAAGGAGGTGGGAGAGTTGACTTCCTGGTCTACTTGGCTGGGTACTGGCTACCTGATCACCCTTCCGCACCTCAGTTATGTCAAGTGTGAGGGGAGGTTGGTGCTCCGTGATCCCCTCGGCTCTGGGATCCTGTGCTTCTGCAGCACTGTGGTATTCCAGGTGGATTGTTAAGCAGCCTGATGTCATCAACTCAGCCACTGCACAGCCCGAGTGCTTCCCAGGAAAGGTACCAACTGCAGAGGGAGGAGCTTGGCAGGTGATAGTTTGGGATGTGCAGTCAGAGTCTCTCCTTTACTGTGAGACTTGGGGCAAGTTCCCTCAGCTCCGCAAGCCTGTTGCTGTAAAATGGGGATAATGGCACCAACCCGGGGGATTGCTGAGCTAGTTAAAGAAGGAATTATCGGCCCCATGCTGATGTAAGTGGCCACCTGGTCAGGAGCAGTTTCTGTCCTTCCTGATTAGTCATCATGGCTCATTTTTCCAGCCGGAGGACTAATTGTGTTACTCCTTTCTTTTCCTTCCCTTTTAGGAGTCTGCAAAAACAAGCAGAACACACTGGGATCTAGTTCTTCTCTTGAGGGCCCAGATTTATGTGCTTTCTTGATTTTTCTCCCCCTTTTTCTTGTCTGGGGGCTTGTTTCTCGAACTACTTTCTTGTTCGTGACATGCAGTGGCTGTGAAGCTTTTTTATACGTGCCTCTGTGCTGCTTTTTTCAAGGTCACATTTCTGCCAGTTTTCTGCATGTGAAGCAAATGACCTCTCATCTCCTCTGCCTGTTATGGTCACAGGGCTACATACAGCAGGGAGGAGTCTGTCTCAACAGGTCATGTGTGCCTGTAGACACAGACCCACACGTACACATGTGGGGATGAATAGGCACATGGGCAAACATACTTCTGCAGGCTACACGTGTACATGCAGATGCCCACGTGCATACAGGCATGCACAATGGGCACCCATGTAGGTATATGTGTACACAACTACACTATGTATACATGTGTATATGAGGATATCCATGTATGTATGTATATGATTCTCTAGTGCATGCATAAATAAGTCTGATTAAATGCTCTTCTTTTGAACCTCACCCAGCAATGCTCAGGTGCTCAGGACTGACCCTGATGGTACTGGTGGGGACCCTGGTTCATGCCAGGGATCAAACCAGGATGGACTGTATGAAAGGCAAGCACCTGACTTCCTGTACTATCTCTCTGTGACCCTAAAATCCTCTTCTTACCCCATTTTCCATAAATAAAATTATTGGTGAAAATCAAATTGAATCATCTCTAATTACTTTACCCAGTAAGTCATACTTGGGTAAAAGGAAAGAATCCATGTCAGATAATACTCACTTCATTTCCAAGTCAAACTTTTTGTTGTTATTTGTAGGATAACATAGCCTCAGTAGTTTAGGTTTATTGGGTTACTCCCATTACAGTGCTCCTATTCCTCTTTGTTTATTTGTAGCTTCTTTCTTAGTGTTCTGTTGACTTGTAAATAATGTTTTTCTCTTCTCCTTGAGTCCTTTGCATAGTTTATTCAGAGCAAGTCCTTTTTGTATGGACACAGGAAGACTTAACAAATGTTATGCTTTTGTAACCTGGGAGTCATTTGACTCTACATGATATTTTTCTCCAGGGCATCTGTTCTCTTGACCTAAGCCTCAGCTGCCCTTACTTCCTAGCACCCCCAAAGCACGGTCCCGACGTGGGACAAGAAGGACCCAGGGCAAGCGGTGAGTTGTGTGGTACCCTGGCATCAAGATGGGCCTGGCCAAAGTGCCTAATGCTTAACTATAAGTTAAGAGCTTGATCATGGACAAATGCTGTCATGATCCAAACAGTGATACTAGATTTGGACCCTGCTAGGGTGAAGAATGATTAATCTGGCCTGAGTGCTGTGGTCTGAGCCTGTGGCAAGATGTTGCCAGGAGAGCTGCCTTACAAGCCTCAATGTATCCCTTGCTATGTCCATACAAAAATAACTAGTATTGAGATGTTAAAAAGTTCCTGGACTAAGGAAAAGAAAAAAACCTTAAGAGTGAGGAAGGGTTTTGGAGTGCCCTGCTCTCAGCTTTCTTATGTTGATTTGGCTACCTGGCTGGTTGTAGCCTGGAGGGCAAGGTGGGAGAGACAAGTAGGAGGAGAGAGAGAAGCCAGAGAGAAGCAGCAGTTGAGCAGTAGATCCAGAGAGAGGCCGGAGCTGGGAGTGCGGGAGATGAGAAAGTTTGAAGATTGAATAAACGGTAACTAATCAGCAACCAGCTTGGTCCTCGTTCTTCCTTCGCCTGTCCTTGACCACCGGCCGTCCTGATCCAGTCCACACACTGAGGTTCCAGAGCACCGAACGCGGGTGGTGAGACAGAGCCGCCCGGAGAGTGCACTCTCGCCCCCTCGTCGTGCTTTAGTTTTTTACAGTTATTGTTACTAGGGACTGAGGGAAGGAAGAATTGGGAAGTTAGTTTATTTTTATTGTTTTGTTTTATCATGCCAGGGATCAAACTCAGGGACTCACAAATGCAAGGTACATGCGCATTACCATTGAGCTACATTCCTGATCCTGCAGACAAACACTTTGATATGTGTCTTTTACAAGGGGGAGAAGAGATTTGGTTTACTTCACTTTTATCACTTGTATCACTTGTCATCCCATTGATCCTCAATTTGCTCGAGTGGGCGCCAGTAACATCTCCATTTGTCCCTGTCGCATGCTAGTGTAGCCCAACAATATCTGCTCCCTCCAGGAACAGGAAGAACCTTAAATTGTCCATTCAGGATTTTGATGAAGAAGTCTGACCATTTTGTTGGTGAGCGGCCACGCGGTCTTTTGACGTCCCGTGGAATCCGATCGGTAACAACTCTAGTCCAGCAGTCATCTCTGAATCGCATTACGTGTCCGGCCCATCTGGCAAACAAGACAGCGTCCCTGATTCTTGACAGTTGATGGAGGTCAAAACTCTGGATTCCTTCTCTCACTTGAGTGAAACTTGATACTCCTAGCATAGCTCTTTAGATTCGTCTTTGGGATACCTGAATAGCATTCTCATCCTGTTTTTGTAGGGCCCAGGTCTCTGAGGCGTTTGTTAGTGCAGGAAACGGTAGAGTCGAAGAGATGTGCCTGGAGCCGGAGGTTCTTCGTCCTCTGAACCACTTCTTCGACGCTCTTGAAGGCGTTCCACGTTGCTCTCTTCCTCCTGTGCAGTTCTAGTGCCAAGTTCTTCTTCATGTTGAGTTCTCGACCCAGGTACACATAGCTGCTGCATTCAGAGATGTTCGTTCCATTGAAAGCAAATGGAATGTCAGGGACTAGTTCGTTTTTCATAAACATCATTTTGCTGAGATTTAGCTGCAGTCCGACCTTTCCACACTCGAGGTCAAAGTCAGCCAGCATTTGTGCCGCTTGGCTAATATTTGGTGTTATTAGAACAATATCATCAGAGAAGCGGAGGTGGTATAGTTGCCGACCATCTATCTTCACTCCCATTCCTTCCCATTCCAGCCATCGCATGATGTTCTCGAGGGTGGCACTGAAGAGTTTTGGTGAAATGGTATCACCCTGCTGAACCCCTCTCTTTACATCAATGATCACTTCCTTGTAGAATGGTGAGATCCTGGTGGTGAATCCATAATACAGCTCAAGGAGGATCTTGATGTACTGATTTTGAACGCCCTGTTTGGCTAGGGCTTTGATGACTGCTTCAATCTCAACAGAATCGAAGGCCTTCTTTAAATTGATGAACGTTAGACAGAGCGGCATCTTGAACTCTCTCGAAACTTCAATGAGTTTGGTCACTGTGTGGATATGGTCAATCGTGCTGAATCCTTTTCGGAACCCGGCTTGCTCGCATGGTTGTCCTTTGTCTAGTGTTCAGCATATTCTATTCAGGATGACTCGAGTGAACAACTTGTAGATGACAGATAACAGGCAGATTGGGCGATAGTCGTGGATGTCTCCCTTCTTGTACAACAGAATGGTCCTGCTGGCTTTTCACTGGGACGGAACCTTGCATTTGGACAGGTAGCGTGTGAAGAGGCGAGCCAGTGTATTGACGAGTACTGGTGGCAGATTCTTCCGGTGTTCGGGTCTGACTTTGTCTGGACTGGGTGCTGTATGAGTCTTTACCGATGAAATGGTGTGTCAGATTTCAGAAGGGAGGACGTTGGGAACAACATATCCATCCTGTGGAATTTCGTATGTGGGCAGGTGGACATAGCTGTTGAAGAGATCTGAGTAGAAGTCGTGAATAATTCTCTTCTTTGCCTTTCTGGAAGATGTGATAGATCCATCAGGATGTCGGAGGGCAGTCATCTTGATCTTGTAGTTGGCAAAGGACAGGCGAGCATTGCAAATACTTTTCCCGGCTTCTGCCGCATTGGCCAACACTGCTGCTCTTCTCTCTTTGAGGTCTTCCTTTATCACTTCTCTGCACAGCTTTTCGAGCTCAGACATTAGCTCATGCCAAACCACGTTGGCGAATGAGCTCGAGAGTTTCTGAAGACAGGCATCTGTTTGTGGTTTTCTCACTCGGCATTATTCACGTAATCATGGAGGTGCTGAATCAGTCGATCATATTCCTCGTCGATGTTGTCAAGGACGGCATCTTCCCATGTTGCCACAATAGTGCCAAAGAGCTCCCAGTTGGTGGTCATTCTGGGAGTTCTCTTCTTAAACTTAAACTTTGCAGTCCTTTCTCCCTGCTCTGTGAAGTAGAATTTTGCATGAAGGAGACGGTGTTCCAATCCCGTTTGAAATTTTGGGACAACAGTGACATCAGTCAGGCAAAACCTTCAATTGAATATGATGTGGTCAATTTCGTTGTGGAACTGTCCACCGGGAGACTCCCATGTCCAATGTTTAGATTCTGCCTTCTGGAACTGTGAGTTACCATGGATGGTCTTGGTCGACACGATGAACTCAGACAGTCTCTCACCCTGTTCGTTCCATTCTAGACCATGGGACCCAATGTGGAGTTCTTCGGGCGACCTTCTTGGTCCTATCTTGGCATTAAAATCACCAACAATGATCTTGTACAAAGTGTGGTCTTCTTTATAGAACTTCTCCAGCTCCATGTAGAACTTCTCAATTTCTTCTTCATTGTAGTTGGACGTTGGTGCATAGACAACGAAGATAGAAACTGCTGGCAGTGGGCCACATCTATTCAAGCATAATCATTCCATTCAGGTTGTTAGGCATTCAAATGAATCAATGCTCATGGCCAAGTTCGTGTTGACAAGGACACCGACACCACAACATCTGTCTCCACATGTTCTGAGGAACAGTTCTTCTCCAGTGTCAAAAATGGTGTGATGTGATTGATGCCTTGTTGTTTCGGTCAGACCAATGATGTACTTGATCTTCTGCGCTTGCACCATCAAGTCCTCGATGGATGCTTCTGATGCCAGCGTACGTGCATTGAAAGTATAGATAGTCATTTTAGTCTTTCTTTGTTTTGGCAGTCTAGTTCGTCCCTGAGATTTTATCAGCCTCTCCTTGCTCATCCTTAATGCTGCCATGTTGGGGCTCTTTCAGTGTCAGGCAAATGAGGCCCATTGTTGTTACTGTTTTTGGCATATCGAATATGCCATGGGTAGCTTACCAGGCTCTGCCATGCAGGCGGTGTACTCTCAGTAGCTTGCCGGGCTCTCTGAGAGGGATGGAGGATTTTAGGGTGGCCTCCAATAGCCCTTACTGGTGTTCCCATGGTTCAGACCATATTTGGAGCCCATCAAATTTGTTCAGTCAAGCGAAACAAGGTGGGGAAGAGATATACCAGATTAATAGACTGAAGAACTCACACTGTATCAAGGAATCCAATTTCCTTCCAAATTGATCTACCTATTTAACTTAATTGTAAAAAAAAAACTAGGTTTTCTTGATTTACGTGAGTTGATTGAGCTGAAGCGATAGCACAGCGGGTAGGGCGTTTGCTCTGCACATCACAGACCCGGGTTCTATTCCTCTGCCCCTCTTGGAGAGCCTGGCAAGCTACCAAGAGTATCTCGCTCGCACGGCAGAGCCTGGAAGGCTACCCATGGCATATTGGATATGCAAAAAACAATAGCAACAAGTCTCACAATGAAGATGTTACTGGTGCCCGCTCGAAAAAATTGATGAGCAACGGGATTACAGTGATACAATGATACAGTGATACATGAGTTGATTCTAAAATGTATATGGAAATGCAAACCAACTAGAATAATCGAAACAATTCTGAATAAGAAAGAATAGTAGGAGACTCAGACTACTGAATTTAAGATTTACTGGAAAGCTGTAATAAAATAGAATTGCATTAGTGAAGGGATAGACATACTGGTCAAGTAAACAGAATAGAGAGTCGAGACATAGACCCACAAAATATATGGTGAATTGATTGGGGACCCTCTCTAGCAGTACTTGGGGGCCTGGGGCCTCTCCTGTTGATACTGATACAAGCCACCAAGGTTACACCCATTAATGTTGGGTGGGAATTCAGTAACTGGTGATTGAACTGGGGTCTCTGTGTTTGTAAGGCACAAACTGCAGCCCTTGGAGCTATTTCCCTACCTCTCTCAATTGATTTATGATAAAATCACAAGGCAATTAAATGGAGAGAGGACATTCTTTCACAAAGGGGGGTGAATCAATTGGTTCTTCATAAGCCAAAAAAAGTGAACTTCAAGCTAAACCTTCACATTAAATAAAAATTAGCTCAAGATAGCTCATAGGTTTAAATACAAAGTGTAAGAAACTTTGAACTTTTCAATGAAAACATAGAAGAAAAGCCTCATGACCTAGGCAGAGATCTTAGCCATGAGAACAAAAGAAAAATGAGTATCATCCAGAACTGGACATTATCAAAACTGACAACCTTGTTTTGTGGAAGACACTGATAAGAAAGTAGAAAAGCAAGACTAGAGACAATATAGGAAAATCATGTATCTCTACACAGATCTGTATGCCAAACACATAGAGAATTCTAAAAAGGCATTAGTATGAAAACTAATAGACCAATTAAACATGGTTACAAGACTTGAACCAAAGAGGATAACAGATGGCAGATAAATAGAAAACTATGTTCAGCATCATTTGCCATTAGGAAAATGATGCTATACATACTACACACCGAGCAGAATGGCTAAAATTAAAAAAAAATGTATCAAATGCTGATGAGAATGTGGAGCAACTGGAACTCTTGTACATAGGTAGTGGCAATGTTAGCTAGTACAATTAGTCTGGACAAAAGTTTGGCTATTTCGGGGCTGGAGCGATAGCACAGTGGGTAGGGCATTTGCCTTGCATGCGGCTGACCCGGGTTCGATTTCCAGCATACCATATGGTCCCCCGAGCACCACCAGGAGTAATTCCTGAGTGCAGAGCCAGAGCCAGGAGTAACCCCTGTGCATTGCTGGGTGTGACCCAAAAAGAAAAAAAAAGTTTGGCCATTTCTTGCAAAATGAAACACAATTTCTATAAGGCTCTGCATCCCCACACCCAGGCTATTTACCCAAGGGAAATGGAAATGTATGTTCACACTAAATCTATTCACAAGTCATCATAGCAACTCTAGTCATAATTAGTCCAGACTGGGAACATCACAAATATCCTTTGGATAAAGTAGTGAGTAATGGTTAAACAAATGGTGATGAGACTTGCATGATGGAAATTGCTATTCCTAAAAAAGAAACAAACTATTGACATGCAACATGGGTTGATCTAGAGATCATTATGTTGTGTGAAAGACATCAGTTGACAGCAGTATAGATGTTGCATGATTCCATTTTTATGGGGTGTTGGAAAAGGTAACACTTATAGTATATGGGGAATGGATCAGTAGTTGCCAGACATTAAGGATAGGAGATGGCTGACTATAAAGGGTAGCAAAAAGGAGTTGCTTGTGGGTGATGGTGCTTGTTCTGTGTCCTCCTTGGGGTACTGTTTACAAGAATCTATATGTGGGTTAAAGTTCATGGAGCTGAGCCCAGGGAGAGTACAGTGGGTAAGGCATTTGCTTTGGAAGTGACCAACCCTGGTTCAATTTCCCAGCATGGCAAATGCCTGCAGGAGTGATCCCTTAGCGTAACTACAGAAGTTAACCCTCAGCACAGCCAGGTGTGGCCCCAACCCCTTCCTCTAATTGATAAAATTGTCCACACACATGTCTACATTAGGGGATGTTCTTTATGAATGAAATACCCAGTGTCACTCTTTATTTCCTTTTTTTAAAAAAAGAAGGGACACTGACTACCTTCACAGTTGCTGGGCAGTCACATCAATCACCTTCAGAAGTTGGAGGTGAGCTGTTTTGCACATGGGGCCAGAGAGACAGTACAGTGGGTAGGGCTCTTGCCTTACATGTGGCTGACTCAGATTCAATCCCCTAACCCACTGCACTCAATATGATCTCCTGAGCTCTATCAGGAGTAATCCCTGAGCACAGAGTCAGGAGTATGCCCTCAGCATGTGGGCTAGGTGTGGCCCCAAACCCATGTGTCTGTGTGTCTGTGTGTGTCTGTGTGTGTATTATATATGTATAATTTTTTTTGGTTTGGGGACAACACCTGGCAATTCTCAGGGCTTACTCCTGGCTCTGTGCCCAGGAATTACTCCTGGTGGTGCTCAGGGGACCATACTAGATTCCAGGATATACATATAAATATACACTTAAAAATATAAATACAATTTATTTATATAAAAACATATGTATGTTTTGGGGTCATACCTGGCCGTACCTAGGGCTTACCACCAGCTCTGGACTCAGGAATGACTCCAGGTGATGCTTGAGAGACCATATGGGATGCTGGGGATTGAACTCAGGGTGGTCCCATGCAGGGCAAATGCTCTACCTGCACTACTATCTCTCTGGCTCCCCAAAAAACAAAATCTATTTTGCAAGGACCTTCCCTATTCCTGCCCCCACCTGAATGCCACCATCCCTCTATGCTCACTTTTTTTTCTAGCCCCATGTCCTTATGCTATGGCGACCATATTTTTGAACCCTAAGATGCCCTATGGTTTATACAAGAACAAATGTACTTACAGTCACAACAGGACAGAAGGTTTGAGCTGGCGATGGAGCCCTGGGAAAGCCAAGCCCGTGGGGGCCCACACTCACCCCGTCTCTGGCTAGCCAGTGGCCACCTGAGGCTGCTGCGTCTGTCCAGTTTGGAACCCACTGTCTGATCGCCTGTCCCCTCTCCTGGGAAGAGACCCACCCTGGTGGCAACGTGACTCCTGATGAACAGATAAGCAGATCAGGACTGGCAGAAATGAGGGCCCTCAGAGCCAGCAGGCCGAAGATAAAATAGAAATGGAATGAAAATTGAAAATACAATCCATATTACATAGCCATTAAAAATGATGTTTACCAGGAGTCTGTAAGAACATGAAAAAAAAATGCTTGCTTCACTACTTGGAACAAGAAAAGAGCAAATTACCAAACTGTGTGTATAGTTGATCACAATTATATTTTCAAAGATTTTTGTGAAAACACTGGCGCTCAGTACACCGTAATGCTGGCAGTGAGCAACTCGCAGTGGGAGGAGGCTCCGTCCCCCACCATGCTGTACTTTAATCTCTGTATTCCAAATATTTTCTAGAATGACTGCATACATCTAATTTAAATTAATCTGGAGACGTAGAAAATAGAATGTTGGAACTTTATTTTAAAAATACAATTTGGAGTGCTGGTGCTGACTGTGGAAACGTTCAAATATTGACTCGGTGCCTCTCAGGGTCTGTAGCCTTTGAGCAATCAAACCCTTGCTGTCACCCCCACCTCAGGGCCCAGCCTCTGCTACGTACACACACCATGCTTATCTGTGCCCTACCTGTGGGGCCTCTTGAACTTAAGGATCTAAGGATCCGGCAGCAACAGCTTTGACCAGTCAACTTCCTTTGGGCAATTTTCTCCGAGACAGATGCCCTATCATAAACCTCAAAGGTCCCCCGTGAAAAGCCTACTCTCTCCCATGAAGTCACAGCCTCCCTCCGTGCCAGCCCAGCCCCCAGAGCTCATCAAACATGTCTCCTTTTGTACCCGGGGGGCCTACTCTCTCGACACCAGCTCCTCTTGATTGACAAGACCTGCCTGTCAATCAGGGGCTTGACTCAACAGCCTTTGAGGAGTTCATGCAGGGCCCCTCAGCCTGACAGAGTTAATGCCTGCCTTCCCTGACATGGTCATTCTTCCCCTCCGGGCTAAGACCTCTCCCAGCCGCCCCACCATGCCCCCCAAGTGTCCTGCAGGCTTCTCACAATGCCTGGCTGCCTTCATTAGCCCCCTGGGCCTTCTGGGCCCCCTCATAGGGCAAGGCACCATTCACACGGGTCCCCGCCCTCCAAATTCAGTGTTAGGCCACCTGACCCCTATTGGCAACAATTTCTGTGACAGGATTCAGTGTGAGAAAGGCCGGTGACACTTTCTAGACAGATCAGGCCCCATATGGCCTCCTTTTGCCTGCCCATCTCTCGCTGCTGTCCAGCGTGCTCTGTGTTGGCGGGGGCGGGGGGTGGCGGTGCGATGCTGGGGCCTGGACCGAGCACACAAGCCAGGAGTGTGCACCTTGCTGGGAGCTGGTCTTGAGTCCCTGGAGAAAATTCTAGAAAGTGTTCTAGCTGACCCCTGATCGGGCTGTTGTGTTTTGTTTGTTTTGCTGGTCTGGTTTTGGTTTCTGGGCGGTAACTAGCCCCTCTGAGCGATCTGCCTTTGCTCCTCTCATCCCTTGTCACCACAAAAGGGGTACAAGCCAAAGCAGGTGTGAGATGGACCAGTAGCAACAGATGGGGGCATGAAAGAGAGGAAAAGGGGTTCAGAGCTCCTGTTGGGTGACAGGAAAGGAGGTGGTGGTAAGGCAGAACCCAGAGCCTCTGAGAGACAAGAGGAGAAGGAAGGAGGGGAGGACAAAGGGAGGAGGCAGGGAGGGGCCATCAAGAAGGGTGGCTGAGTTCTAAACCGTGTCCCCCTCCCCTCCCCCGGCAAGAGATGCTTCTTGCTTCCAGCTTAATGGGGAACTCAGTGGCAATTTCCTGCCCTGCGTGTTCCCAGGGCAGCTACGGCACACTCTAGGTTCTTGAAATGGGCCCTGTAGCCCCAGCTTTGGTCTCTGTGTGTGTGTGGGGGGGGGGGTATGTGGATGTAGACACAGTGGTCTATCAAGAAAAGCCTCTGTCCACTTAACACATGCATTGCAGACCACAACACCCTAAAGGAGAGAGAGAGTGAAAGGGAATTCGCCTGCCACAGTGAAAGGGAATTCGCCTGCCACAGAGGCCGGGGGCGGGAGGGAGGGGGGAGGATGGGGGGGCAGGAGGGATACTGGGAACATTGGGTGGTGGAGAATGGGTACTGGTGGAGGGATGGGTACTCGATCATTGTATGACTGAAACGTAAGCACGCAAGTGTGTAAGTCTGTAACTGTATCTCATAGTGATTCATTAAAAAATTTAAAAAATTTAAAAAAAGAAAAAAAAGTCTCTGAAACATGGCAGCAACTGAAGCAAGTCTCGGGTGACAGGCAACGGTTGGCCTGGCCTCTAGGCAGAGGGAACACAGGGTGTGAGGCCTGGCCCAGTTACACTGCTCTCTCCATGGGAGATACCTGGGCACTTCCACGGACCAGGGGCCAAGGTGCCCCGTGTGAGTTTGAGTCTGGGAGTGTCAGGTACTTTGCCAAGCCAGTCCCTACCCCACTGGAGAGTACACTGGTCACTATTGCTGTCTGACCACCCCTTAGTGGCTTCAAAAAATCTTTTTACTAAGCTCTAGAGTTGTGAGGTCCTGCATTAGGACAGGGAGTGCGTGTTTCTGCTGTCAAATGATGGGGCCTCAGAAAGAGGCTGGCATCTTCTGGAAGTTCCTTCAGTCACCTGGTGGGCCTGGGCTGAGACAATTGGAAGGACCACCAGCCTCTGACATAGAGGACCCTTCTGTTGTGACTTGGGGCGGTGGAGGGAGGTTTCTCAGCATTGCAGGTAGGTTATTATTATTATTTTTTGCTTTTTGGGTCACACCCGGCGATGCACAGGGGTCACTCCTGGCTCTGCACTCAGGAATTACCCCTGGTGGTGCTCAGGGGAACATATGGGATGCTGAGAATCGAACCCGGGTCAGCTGCGTGCAAGGCAGACGCCCTACCCGCTGTGCTATCACTCCAGCCCCTGCAGGTAGGTTCTGAGAGGAAATGTCCCTGGAGCCCCATGCAGAAAGCAAGGGTCTCATGAGTGCCTGCCTGGGTTGTCTGTACTAGGCTAGAAAGTCTGTGACTGTCACTGCTCACGGTGTTCTATTAATGACAAGTGAAGTCCTCTGAGATTCCAGGGGAGAGGATTTAGACTCTTTCAGGGGACAAGTGACAAAGCTTTGGCAGACTCATTTCAAACAGCTCTGGGCCACATGGAGGGGCCGATCATGCTCGCTGTCATATCCTGGAATCTTTATGTCCCACAATGGCATAAGAGACCCAAGGGGCCCGGGATACGGTGCAAAGGGCAGGAGCACAGATGTTGCATGCAAGAGCCCCGAGTTTGATCCCTGGCATCCCATGAGCCATTGAGCACTGCTGGGTGTGCCCCCTGGCCCCCTCCTCTGAGAAACTCAACAGTTCCTAATAGGATCACTGATGGGTAAAATCCCAAAGAGCCAAGCATTGTTTGAGCAACAGCTCACCCCAGAACAGCCCCAACAGCTCATGCCTTCAAGACACACACACACACACACACACACACACACACACACACACACACACGGGCTCCAATCAACATTGGTGCAGAGCTGTGTGTTGCTAGGAAGGGTGGACGCACTGGACAGTACTCTTAAAGACAAGGAGGAAGAGAGGCAGAGAGACAGACGAGAGAGGCGTTGGCTAATCTGCAAGTGGGAGGCATGCCCTCCCCCGCCCCCGCTTTGAGGTCCCCTTCCTGCAAGTCCCCTAGGAGGGGTTGACGCTTCAACTTTCAAGTCTGGCTTTAGACAGGCCACTTTGGCTTTCCTACCTCTGTTCCCATCGGAAGATGGTGAGCAATTAGCTGAGGTGTCTGAGGTCACTACTGGCCATCAGTACTTGCTCTACCCAGAACAATGGCCAGCCTGAGGCAGGGGAAGGGAGTGGCTGGACGCAGGGACCATCATCCGATTGGGTAGGTTCTTGACGAGCCTGCCAGCATGAGCCTGGACAAGAAACTAGCCAAAGAGATGCTGAGTCTGTGCTCTCCGAGGGCTGCATGTCAAGTTTCTGCCAGAGTGGACGGTCTCCTCCATAGAATCCCAGGGGTATTCCCTTTGAAAAGACTCCCCGGGCACTGTTAAAGTTGGTATCCAAAAGGGAAGGGTAGGCCTGGAGACAGTACAGCAGTGGAATGCTTGCTTTGCATGCGGCCAACCTGGATTGGATCCCTGGCACCTCATAGAGTCCCCCAAGTCCCACCAAGAGTGATCCCTGAGCATAGAGGCAGGAGTAAGCCCTGAGCTCTGCCAGATGTGGCCCCCAAATTAAAAGACAACTAAAAAGAACAACAACAAAATACAGATCAGGGAGATGGCTCAAAAGGTTGAGGTGCACACGAGCGGCCCCTCCGATGCTGAACGCCCATGATCCTGGAGGCCAACTAACTACTTTCGGCACCAGCAGCTTCTTGCAGAAATGTCTCTAGACTGAACTAAGCTATGGCCCCATGCTGCCCCGGGAGGGGAAAGGTTTTTCTCTCTCGGCTTTTCCTTTCCCTGGTGGCAGCGTGGCGACTGCCATCTTATAAGGCCCACTAAACAGAGGTATGAGCTTGCAATGATGCAACTTCTGGTAGAAATTTCTCTGAACTCAGTTACTAAAATACCAGAAATCCAAAACCGCGCGGCCGCAATTGTGGCTGTGCAACCTCATGTGCTCTTCATTCTCAGCAATGGAAAACAAATTATCAAATGCTGCCTTTTCGGTAGGTCTGATTGGGGGAAATTCCAAATAATAATAGTGAGTCTCCTGTTGAAATATTGAATGTAATCAAAGAAAAGAGAAAGTAAAGTGAAAATCATCAGCCACACAGGCAGGGGGTGGGGGTGGGATGGGAGGTATACTGGGGTTCTTGGTGGTGGAACATGTGCACTGGTGAAGGGATGGGTGTTCGATCATGGGATGACTGAGACTTAAGCCTGAAAGCTTTGTAACTTTTCACATGGTGACTCAATAAAAATTTTTTTAAAAAGGTTGAGGTACCTGCTTGGCATGTGGGAGACCTGGGCTCCCACATAGTCCCCCAACAACACTGGAGGCGACACAGAGCACTGAGCTTGGAGTAGTCCTAGAGGACTGCTGAGTGTGTTCTAGAAAATAAATGGGAGCCAGGAGATAGCACAGTGGTTAAGGCGCTTACTTTGCATTTGGCCCACCTGGCTCTATGGCCAGCACCACATGAATTCCCCCACCAACATCACAGGGTGTGGCCCTGGGGGCCCCAAGCACCACAGGGGTGGCTTGGGTATCCCCCCTCAATTCTGCAGCATCACCATATTCAGGTTCCTAGTGGCCAAGAATCACTGAGAGGGGCTCCTGTGCATGCCTCTGGAACACCATTTGGGAGACCCCAAAATAAATTTTAAAATTGAATACAATTTTAAAAAGGGAAAAAAATAATTCTTGTCTTCCAATCAGTTTAGAGAGGAAAAAAACTTGAATATTGCTCATGGCTGACGAAGAGCCACAGGATAGACAGCCTTGGAAATCTCCAGTGGAGTTCCTTGACAACACCACCACTAGCTGGTGGAATCATGGTCAGGGGTTCCCTGGACGCCTGGAACTCCCTCCTGAGGCTTTCCCGCAAGGACCACAAGGGCCACAGAGCCAGGGCCCAGAGAACCATAAGGCCTTCCAAGGAGGAGGCGGGGCATTCTCAAGGAGGTGGAGCCTTTCAGGAGAGGAGGCAGGACTTTTCCAAGGAGGAGGTGGGGCCTTCCTGAGGAGAAGGAGGAGCCTTCTCGAGGTGGAGTTGGAGCCACAGGCAGTATTGCACCGCTCTCCTTGGGCTTCAGGGAACCATCAGGTCATGGGGGCAAGGTTGCATCTTGGCTGATAGAAAAAGCCAGTAGAAAAACAGAAAGGAGTGGTGCGCCTTGAATTGCAGAAGGGTGGGGGCCAGAAGCCTGCCCACCTGGCCATTCCTAAGATCCCTGTGCAGGTGCTCAGCTTCTGTCCTGGCAAGCAATGATACTTTTCAAAGAACAAGTGCTCCCACTCAGCCCTGTGTTTTTCCTCCATGAAATGAAGAGCAGGTTACATGCCCCCGAGAGTACAGCAGAAGGGACACTGTCTAGGCCCCTGCAAAGGGGCTCAGTAACACTCATCATTCAGGAAATGCCCATCAAGGTCTTACTCCTGCTAGGATGTCTGCTATCACCAAGACTGGAATTAAGTGCTGGAGAGGATGCGGAGAATAGGGAGTCTTGGGGACCCTTGTTTCGGGGAAATATCACTCATTGCCATCTCTATGGGAAAGGTTGAGAGCTGGAGCGATAGCACAGCGGGTAGGGCGTTTGCCTTGCACGCGGCCGACCGGGGTTCGATTCCTCCGTCTCTCTCGGAGAGTCCGGCAAACTACCGAGAGTATCTTGCCCTCCAGGGCAGAGCCTGGCAAGCTACCTGGGGCGTATTTGATATCCCCAAAACAGTAACAACAAGTCTCACAATGGAGACGTTACTGGTGCCCGCTCAAGCAAATTGATGAGCAACGGGATGACAGCGCTACAGTGATACAGTGATACAGTGATGGGAAAAGCATAGGAGCTTCTCAAAAGTTAGAAATAGAACTCCTATATGACCCAGCCATTCCACTTCTGGGCACAGATGACTCTTGAACGAGGCTGGGGGTTTGGAATGCCAACTTCTACCCTACATTGAAGAAAATTCACTGAGAAATTTTGGCTCCCCCCAACCGAACTCCAAGCCTGCTACTAACTGGCCGCTTTACTGATCACATGGTCAATTACGTATTTGGTATGCTATGGGTATTACATGCCCATAAATAAAAGCAAAATAAATTACATACCTTAAAATAAAGTGAGCTATAAAAACTGTCACGAACATTCACAAGGAGGGGCAGGGGAGAGAGCTCAGGGGTCTAGGCCACATGCCTTGCATGCACAGGGCCTTGAACCCTGATACTGCATAGCTCCACCCCCACTCCTCACCCCAGCTCTGCTGTGTGTAATCCTGGTAGCCCCCAACATTGCCAGAACCAGGTTTTGAACTATCCGGTTCAGTTGACCAGGTATGGCTGAGAGTGTATCCCAGACCCGTCATGAATTGCTTCGGAGCTTCCCCTAAGTCACAAGGGAGGGAAAATACATTTATAGTACTAGACTGCATTTATTGATGATAACATTTATCTGTTCATATCATCTATGTATAAGAAACTCTGCTTTAGGGCTAGAGCAATAATACAGCAGATGATAGGGCGCTTACCTTGCACATGTCTGACCTGGGTTCGATCCCCAGAATCCCATATGGTCCCCTGAGCACTGCCAGGAGTAATTCCTGAGTGCAGAGCCAGGTGCAACCCCTGAGCACTACCAAGAGTGGCCCAAAAATCAAAAAAGGAAGAAAGAAAAATAAACTCTGCTTCAAGGGGTACCAGGCAGTTCACAGTCCAGACATGTGTGATTCTAAGGATTGCCTATATTTATTGGAATATAGGAAACATTATATACAGAAACACTAACTTGAACAGGTATCTGCACCCATATGTTAATTGCAACACTGTTCACAATTACCAAGACATGAGACCATTCTAAGTGTTCCTTGTTGGGTGAATAAATAAATAAATGTAAAATATATATGCAATGGAATATTAGTCAGCCATAAAAAATAAAATTTTGTGGGCTGGAGAGATAGTACAGCAGATAAGACAGGTGGTCCTGGTGGCTCTGAATACCACAGAACCTGGGCACCATACCACTGAGTCTGCATCCCTGGTATAAATAGGAGTTGCCCCTGAGGTCCTGAGTGCCAATGGGAGAGGGCTATTATTTTTTTTAAAAAAAAAAACACTAAGTATGGGTTAGGAGAGATAGTGCAAGGCTTGTTTGTTTTGAGGCCACACCTGATGATGCTCAGGGATAAGTCCTGGTTCTGCATTCAAGAATTACTCCTGGGTGGGGCGGCGCCAGCCCAAAACTCTGAGTGGTCCTGGCTGCCGGAAGTCACGCCCTCGACCCACCCTCGGCGCCATCTTGATGCCACAATCCACAGAGAAGCGGCAGGCATTCTGGTGAGCAACGCGGCCCGGACAATGCTCCGGACCCGAATCGGGGCCAGCAACACTGGGGGGCCGGAGGGAGGAGGTGCCGCCAGCACACCTTCTCCAGATGGAACCCTGGCGACACTGAGCAGCAACTAACATGGCTCCGGGATTCGGGACTGGGACAGATCCGACACGCGCGGCCGCTAATGCGGCCACGCGACTTTTTCTAAAACCTGAAAACATACAATCTATGAATGGAAAACTAATTATCAAATGCCTCCTTATTAGGGTTATCTTGTTTGGGGATATAACTCCCACAACAATAGTGAGTTTTGTGTTGAAATATGGAACATAATCAAGGTGAAGAGAAAATAAAGTGACGTTCATCAGTTATACAGTTGGGGTGGGGGGCGGGGGGTATACCTGGGATTTTGGTGGTGGAATATGGGCACTGGTGAAGGGATGGTGTTTGAATATGGTATACTGAGACATAAACCTGAGAACTCTGTAACTTTCCACATGGTGATAAAATTTTAAAAAAAATAAAAATTAAAAAAAAAATTAAAAAAA
Organism: Sorex araneus; assembly: GCF_027595985.1. Taxonomy (NCBI): domain Eukaryota; kingdom Metazoa; phylum Chordata; class Mammalia; order Eulipotyphla; family Soricidae; genus Sorex; species Sorex araneus. The sequence goes on from NC_073313.1 coordinate 41,903,836, forward strand.
AATTACTCCTGGGGTTCTTGGGGGGCCATATGGGTTGCTGGAGATTGAACCCTGGTCAGCTGCATGCAAAGCAAGCGGCCTATCCACTGTACTGTCACTCCGACCCTTTTTCAAGATCTCTTTGTTTGCTTGGGGGTCACGCCCAGTGGTGCTCAGGGCTTACTCCTGGCTCCGTGATCAGGGATCACTCCTGGTAGGTTTAGGCATGGGATGTTGGGGATCAAATCTGGGTTGGTCCGGTGTGAGGCAAATGCCTTACTCATCCTACTATTGCTTCAGACAAGAATGCAAGGATTAATATGCTTGCTTTGCATATGACTGACCCCAGTTTGATCCCAGGTAACACCTGGACCTCCCAACGCAGAGCCAGGAGTAGCCCTGAGCTCCACTGGTGTGTCCTAAAACCAACAACCAAAACCAAATGAAAAAGGTCATGGAAACAGAGAGCAGATTGTTGGAGGATGGAGGCAGGGATGGGAGAAGGGGGCAGCGAAAATAGGTGAAAGGGAGGAAAGGGCAAAGGGGGGAAAATAAAGATAAAAAGCCAATGACTGATGAGCAAAAGAGTAAGTTGAGGAAAGAGGAGGAGGAAGAAGAGGAAGGGGAGGAGGAGGAGAAGAGTGATTAACTTTTGAAACTAAATCATTAAAGGCCATTGGGTTTTATTGTGGTTCTCAGGACTCTCATGCTTCGAACCCAGTGACCGGCTGTGAAGAATCTCAAGACACTCAGATGGGACCATGTGCAGGTGTTCTAGGTCCTTTCTCATAGCCAACCTCAACCCCCCAAAGAGGTGACCAGAGAAGCCTACAGAGATCCTAGCCCCCAACCACCGAGTCTTCCCAATGGAGGCCCAGACATTAGGGAGCAAAGACAAATAGTCCTGGTCTTACCCTGCTCAAATTCCTGACCCACAGAATCTGTCAGCGAAATAAAATAATCGTTGCTTTAGGCCAGTGTTGTTGTTAAGTTTTTTTAAGGCCAATACATTAAGTATTGTTTGTTGCACAGAAGTAGTAACTGATATATTTCTGAGGTGGGTGTACTCACTGTAGCACTGTCATCCCGTTGCTCATCGATTTGCTTGAGTGGGCACCAATAACGTCTCCATTGTGAGACTTGTTGTTACTGTTTTTGGCATATTGAATATGCCACGGTAGCTTGCCAGGCTCTGCCCTGCGGGTGGGATACTTTTGGTAGATTGCCGGGCTCTCCGAAAGGGACTGAGGAATCGAACCCTGGTCGGCTACATGCAAGGCAAATGCCCTACATGTTGTAAAACAGTAATTTTCAAACTGGCACCTCCCAAAACAGGAGTGTGTGCGCGTGCATGTGAGTGTATGTGTGTGTGTGTGTGTCCATGCGTGTGCACGCATCCGTGTGTGTGATGTGTGTGTATGTGTGTGTGTGTGTGTGTGTAAATTCAGGTCCAGACACAAGGAATCCTGATAATTATCATCTCACTGTCATTGTTTTTGCTAAAAGTTACAAACCAACTTGAGGTAGCTTAAGCGTTGGGTTTAAGATTTCTACTCCCTGGGGAGAAGAAAGGTGCTAACTTGGAATGTCTTATTAGAAAGGGAAGAGACTTTCTAATGTCCTTCTCAGCTCCTATTTCTCTGTTTCTCCTCCCATTTCCTTCTCTGGCATATCAACTCTCCCCTCCCCACCCCTGCCCCACTCTCTCTTTCTTAAAGTTTGGCATGACCAATCACTACATTGAGATGTAAGGAAAAGGGTCACTTGTGACAAATTTCTGGGCGCCTACCTCCAAAGATAACCAATGCGTGCCCTTTGCTCCTTTTTCTACCAATCCTCCATTCTGTTGGCTAGAACGTAGACATGAAGGATGGAGCTGGAAGAGCTTGGTTTCCATCTTGAAACCAAGAGGCTATCCTAGGGATGTACAGTTGATGACAAGACGGTAGGCACCTGCATCTCTAAGGATAAGGTAGACCAAATCTACCATACCAGGCTGCATCCTTCTGGTCTTTTGTATATAAAAGAAAAAGTATCTTATTAGGTCACTGTGACTTTGAATTATGTTACTTCCAATTAATTGAACATCACTCTAACAAACAAGCATATGTCACAAGAGAAAACCCCTAGATGATTTGGTGCTTGGTGGGCTGGGGCTGATTGGAGACTGTCAGGGCTCCCCTGGGATACAAACTAAGAACAATTTGAGGCCAGAAAACATATCTATGGTTAGAGACATAGCACTGGCTCTTTTCAAGCTCTTTCTACAATTCCCAGGGTTAAGATGTTGGTGACAAACTAGCTGCTGCTTCCAGGATCCTTCAGGGAGTTAGAAATCATCTGCCAAAGCCAGCTGGATTCTTTATAGTTACCCAAGGGAGACTGAGGTCTCCTGGTAGCAGGTGCTGAGGGTCTAACCTCAAAGTTAAGTAAATGCTGATGACCCACTAGGGCTTAGCTTTGATCTAATTACTCTAACATTGGTTTGTAATAATAGATGCCATTTAATGAGCATTTCCTATATGCAAGGCACAATACTAAGCATTTAAAGGCTGGGGAGAAAGCTCAAAGGGGAAAGAGCCCATGCCTTGCACAAACAGGCCACAAGTTCACGTTCTGACACTGCAAGACCCACTCCCTCATACCCAGCTGAACATAGCTCTCGTGACCCACAGCACTGTTGGATCCAAGCACTGAATCATCAATCACCATGTAGATAAGTATCTCCAAGAGTAAAACCCAGGCTCCAATGCCCTGCTGAGGAGTCCCCCCCCCACAAATTCTAATCACAGCATACATGATTTTGTTTATTCTCAAAAAAAATCTATATGAAAAGTCTCCCTTCTTCACAATGTCAGTAAAGAGACCCGGGGGAATTTTTTGTCAGGAGCTCAAATCCCACAGAGAGCAAGCAGGGGTGCTGGAACTCTGACCCAAGTCTTGGTGATCCCAAAACTCAGGAGCTTCCAGTTTGGTGACCTTCTAGAAACCCATTCTCCCTCTTTCCTTGGGATTGGAGCTAGCTTTCCAACTTGGCAAACTTCCTCTCCCCAGGGGGCAGAAACCTGGGACACTCCCAACGATCTGGAAACTTCTGCCTTGACAAAGTTCTTTAGCAAAGCCACAGATGAAAGAGGACATGCTAGAACAGGCTCAAACAAGTGAGCAAGGTCTCTAAGAGGGTTCATAAAGTATCTTCGGTTCAGGGCTCAGAGAGAGTTGAGGAGAAATGCTACTGGCCTAATGCCACAGAAAGCACCTATGAGCAGGCGTGTGGTGTGTGTGTGTGTGTGTGTGTGTGTGTGAAGCCTGAAAGGGAGTGGGTCCATCTCAGGGGAATTTTTCAGCCTTGTAAGTCCCCCCCTTTCAAGTGAAGGGTGACTAATTGCTCATCCTAGAAAACCAGAAGTCCCTTCTCTTCTCTCACCTTTACCTTTCCTCTACTCTCCACCTAAACTTCTGGACTTGCAAACCACCAATTAGGAGGCAACAGAAACTACTAGCTGCTAATTCATACTAATTAACAGGCCCACTTAAAGTAAATGCTACTTAAAAAGCCCCAAATGCTTACTTAATACCAAGTCATATTGGAAAGGTCATGTCAAGTTTACGCAACTGCCATGACATTCTTCCAGACCTTTGTGGTCCCTCTGACTTGTCTTCTCCCCTCACTTCATGATGGTTGCTCAGGGACCACCTATCCCTCTGTGCTAGCAGGGCTCTTGAGCGGAAGCAAAGGACAGTGAAAGGAATCTGCTGGCTACCTTTATGGGGTCAGAAAGTTTCAGAGACCAGAGAGAGAGAGAGAGAGAGAGAGAGAGAGAGAGAGAGAAGAAAAGTGCCTACCATAGAGGCAGGCTGGCAATCAGGGAGGGAGTTGCTGGTGGGATGGGAACCGGATACATTGGTGGTAGAAGATGTACACTGGTGAAGGGAGAGGTATTGGACGATTGTATGACTGAATCCCAATAATGGACAGCTTTGTAATTGTGTATTTCCTGGTGAGTTAATAAAAGAAAGAAAGAAAAGTTTCAGAGAGTCCTCCTGCTACAGTGGATCTGAGTAGCTTCAGTTTCTGGTGCATGGTGTGTAAGATTAGCATGCCAACAACCAGATGTGTTCAGTGTTAAAGCTCTTCTATTTGATAGTTCATTATACAGCTCATCTACGTACATCTCTGTGGACTGTCTCTGATGGGATTGCCAGCAGCCACAGAAACTGGAACCCCAAAATCTGAGACAGCAACTCCAACTTCTATACCTCCTTCTTTATCATCCTCTCTTTTCTTCCTTCTCACAGATCTCCTTAATGTCGACTGCTCACAGTCTGCTACTCTCCATCCATCTGTGCATCTGGTCTTGATCATCATTCATCGATCTGCTTCTCCTTGCCGCCTGCTGTCTCCTTCTTCTGTCTGATCACCCCTCTCTATACCATGATCTGAGTTTGTATATATATATATGTATATATATATATATATATATATCATCCCCCCAACCTTTAGCTATTTCTGCTTATTGTTATGCCCGGTGCGAATGAGGTTTTATAGAATGACCAGTCAGAAGTCTTGATTATCTGACTCCTCCCACCTCCCTTCCCACACAACATTTCAGAAGTGGTCTTGGAAAACTGGATCTTGCAGCCTAATCTGGACACTCTCATCCCCCAAACCTACTACCTTCTTGAATTTTTATATATACACATGAAGGCATCTGAAAGTCCATTAAAGATGCCCGCTAAATATTTCTGGCTTCACCCTTTTCATATATATAAAGGAATTGCACTTCCATGGCCCCTGGGTTGGGTGGGGCCATGTGACCCATTGTCTATAAGTTATGAGACACATGACTCAGTAAGTTATGAGGCAAAAGCAATATGTGTCACTTCCAGCCTGGAACATTAAATTGCTGACACAAAGTTCTCTGGAACTTGCTTTCCCTTGGCCAAAAGGAAGGATAAATATTCTCAAGAGTGACCCATCAGCCTGTGTCCTAGAATGAGGACCAGAGATAGTAGGCCTTCCTCAACCTATTCCAAGTGGGCATACCACATGTGACTAAGAAGGCAATCTTTGTTATGTTAAGTCATTGAGAAGTTAGAAGATCATTTATGATGTCACTAGGGCCGAGTATTCAGCTACAGTGGTTATGATTCAGGGTCAATTTTCTTGGGATTTCAATTTTCTTGGGATTTGGGGTCAATTTTCCAGTTTGGGAATTCTTGTGAACACACATCAGGGATTAGAAATCTCATACGACTCTAAACAAGTCTACAGTGGGCACAAGTCATACTCTACTCCAAGTTTTGGGGTGTCTTCACAGGCACCCCGTTGCTCCCACTCTTCACCTTTTAATGCATTGGTAAGTGCTCACCCATTCTACATCTTCTTAATTTCCTTAAATCGATGCATGCTACACCTCTTTTCTTGCTTCTAGCCTCCATGCCTGACCTGCTTAGTGCAATGTTCCATCTGACATGGTGCCAGGTGAGTTTCATTTTCTGTTATTACTCAACTGCCATGTGGGAACCCACCTCCATCAACAGTTGGGGGCCTCTGAATCCACTTCCAGGTAAGCTCTCCCAGAGATCAGTGGGAGAAAAGCTTACAAACCAAGATAAAGAGGCAGGAGTGACAGTACGGTGGGTAGGGCTCTTGCCTTGCATGTGGTTGACTTGGGTTTAGTTCCTGGCGCCCCATATAGTCCCCTAAGGCCACCAGGAGTGATCCCTGAACTAAGAGCTAGGAGTATGCCCTGAACACCACCGGGCAGGGCCCAAAGAACCAAAAGAGAAAAAAAACCTACCAAGATAAAGAGCTGGAATCATGCAGTAGGATAAAGCAACTGAAAACACAGCAAAGCACAAGAGGTGGGGTAGATCCACACACTTAGAATAAGGTACAAGCAGGTGGGAGGACCCCTCGGTCTGAATTCTGGGGTGAACAATTCCCTATCTCTTTTTGCTTCCTCCATTTGCCTTTTGGCAGAGGTTATGTGCATGAGATCAGACTTGGGGTTTGAGATCCACAGAAAGCTGGAAGGTGCTTGGGGGCCTGCAGTGCGCATGTGCTCCATCGGTAAAGGCAGACAGCAGCCTGGGCACAGCTGCGCTTCTCCAATTAGCTTGAGGAGCAGTCAAAGAGGTGATTCACATTTCTTGGGCACAAGACTCGTGGGGCCAGAATGAAGGTTACCAATGGGTGGTTGAATATTGAGTGTCTCATCCGCCTCATGTATATTTAGTTTATTATGAATATTTAGTGCCTCAGGTGCCTTAAATATATTTAGTGCCTCATGCATATTTCGTGTCTTTTGTATATTTAGTGCCTCATGCATATTAGGGATCTCCTGCTCCTTCCATCTCTTTCTAAGGATGTTCTCCCATATGCTCTGCCTTGTCGTTCTAACATTACTTCTCAATGACAAGTTGCAGCCTTTTCTCTTGCCTTTTTGTTTTCAAAGACAGAACTGAACATTCTCAAACAGTACAACAAATATGCACAATGTCAATTGTAGCACAAAAAGAAAATTAAGTCGTCTTACCTGCTCAGGGTTTTATCAGGCATATATTTGCAGGATATAGGGTGCCTCAGCATGCAGCCCTGCTCTGTGCCCGATACATTTCCATTGGATTGCCTCTCCTCCACACAACTCACCTGCCTTTTTATAGGAGGGTACTGAAACCCAGAGAGGGTTAGAAACCAGCCAAAAGTCACACAGCTGGGAAAAAGTCTGGGCAGAACTTGCTCTGCACTGTCGCACTGCACTGTTGTTCCATTGTTCATGGATTTGCTCAAGCGGGCACCAGTAACGGCTCCATTGTGAGACTTGTTACTGTTTTTAGCATAGTGGATACGGGGTAGCTTGCCAGGCTCTGTTGTGTGGGCGGGATACTCTCGGTAGTTTGCCAGGCTCTCAGAGGGAGGGAGGAATCAAACCCGGGTTGGCTGCGTGCAAGGCAAATTCCCTACCCGCTGTGCTATCGCTCCAGCCCGGGCAGAACTTGAGCTAAATCTATTTTATGTTGTTCTGCCTGCCCTTGCTGCTTCCCAGCCTATCATCTCTGTAGCTTCTGACACCAGCAGCAGTCCCGTACCTGGGCGTGCCTCAGTGTCCAGCCGCTGACCCGCACTTGCACGGCCCAGGAGCCAGAGAGTCGTCACAGCCGCCCGGACACGGCATCCAGCAGGGTGGTCTTGCCTGAGCCTGCGGAAACACAGCCCAGGAAGCCCGGCTGACCCCGAGGACCCTAACACTCGGGAGGCCTCTGAGCCAGGGTCCTGGGTGGGGGTGGGGTACGGCATCTCGCAGGGCCTTATCTCTGGGTCTCTGGAACCTCTCTGAGCCTCCCTAGGGCAGCTGCAGGCTCCATCCCGCCCATCTATTTTCCTATCCTCAGCTTGCCCATCCCTTCCTCCAATAAATTCTCACGACCCTT